>NC_083479.1:21255977-21293477 GCF_030014155.1 Tachysurus vachellii
AAGTGGTTCCAAAAATACCTCCTATTCCCGCTGCCCGATTGTGTTTCAGTCGTGTCTCAGCACAGAAGCGACTCACAGTAACGAACATCATGAAGCTCACATCGTTATGTGTGCAAAACTTTTGGCACCCTCTTTGCAAAAACATAGAAATAATATTATTCTAAACAGACGATTTTAGTGATATATTCAGCGTAAACCCTTGCAGGAGCAGACAGTGATATATTCTGTATATTATTTCCAACCTGAAAAGTTTTCTAAAGTTCAAGTATGTTAAAAGTATTGGCACCCCATGACTTTCGCAAACGTGTTACTGTAACATCAGAGAATCTTTCTCCTGTGTTCCTCTCAGCCAGGGAAACAATGTGCTCGAAACTATCATTCCTCTATGATGTAAATTTGTGCTTTGAATCAGATAATGTTAGAATATAATAGTGGGCTGGCTTTGTTAATTATAGAGTTTGGTCCATGGGGGGCGCTGCAACATGAAAAGTGTTCCTTCTCATCACATCACCACAAGCACTTACACTTTACTAGCTGGCATACAGCTGCCACTAGACGCCTGCTAACTGATGTAATGATCAACACACACACACACACACAAACACACACATGCACACGCAGGAACTAGAAAATGAACTAGCCGACACGACAGCACTGAGATTATTTTTATCCTCCATCAATTCACCACATTATCATTATGAAAAGAAATAAATACCAGGGTTTCAACCAGGAAGAAGACAAGTGGTGAGTCATGACCACACACACACACACACACAAACACACACACACACTCCTCATCTTCAGGTTCGTCCTTCAGCCTGAGCGAAATTTTAAGTAAAAAGAGCATAGTGGAGAACAAGTCGCTTAGCAACCAGCTAGGAAATTGTGTGTGTGTGTGTGTGTGTGTGTGTGTGTGTGGTTGATGTAAATCAACTGTTGTTAAACATTTATATTAGAAGACAAAAGCAAAGTTGGTCAATGAGACCAAGATTTTCATTACGCTGTACTTTCATGTCTGATTGGTCATCAGCAGTGGATTAGTGCTCTGAAACAGCAGCTCTGTCAGTAACACAGGTTTATATCCAGCGTGGTGGAGTGTGTGCCGTGCGCGGCCCTGTGATCGAACAGTTACTATGGAAACGATAAGGTATCAGAAGCGAGTGCATTAATATAAACCTGCTCTACAGTCAGAGCTGCTGTTAGAGAGAATTAATCAACACCTGAACACCAATCAGTGTCCAGAACTCAGTAGTGTGTGGAGTAAACAATGTTTATCATTACAGACATCATAAATCTCTCTGTCTGTAGGTTCTTCTGGAGCAGGGCTGTGTGTTCCAGGAGAGACACGGCTGGGAGAGACCGGGCTGGTTCTGTAAAGACGGACCTGTACCGGTTAGAGACGGGCACACACACACACACACACACACACACCTCCAGATGAATTCTACACTGTTTTAAAAGTAAGTGTTTGTGTGTGTGTGTGTGTGTGTGTGTAGGTTCTGGATTATGATTATTATGGTGCTTATGACATTCCAAACAACAGAGACTACAAGTACAATGAGCTTCTGGGCAAAGAGTACACCTTCAACTTTCCTCCACATCATGACATGGCAAGTGTGTGTGTGTGTGTGTTTGTACAGAGTAACAACTATTATGTTGTACATGCTAACGTGTGTGTTTGTGTGTGTGTATTTAGATCAGAGATGAGTGTTTATCCTGTAGAAACACTGTAGCTGTGTTTAACATGTCCTACTTTGGGAAGTTTTATCTCACTGGTCCTGACGCCAAGAAAGCAGCTGATTGGCTGTTCACTGCTGATGTCAACAAAGCACCAGGTTATGAAGCACATGACACACACACGCGCACACACACACACCACACACACTCACACATTACACACATTACACACACTCACACATTACACACACACTCACATTACACACACACACACACTATCTAGACACAATTCATTTGGGTGAGAGCTGGGAAAACTGTATCTGAGTTCCGGTTCTTTTTATTGGGGAAAGATTCACCAGAATTCCACAAAGGTTCTAAATATAATTAAAACATTCTAAAAAATGACATAATTATCAGCTAGACAATATAATATTAGAATACGCTGGTATTTGTCTCCTCATTGAGAGATTTTTCATTTCTCTCTTTCTCTGTTTCTCTCTCTTTATCGTTCTTAAATTTTTATCATACTTGTAAACAGTTGAATTGAAAACAAATCTTTATATTTTTATAAATGTAAGTTTCCTGTTATTCATTTCACATTTGCATAAACATGATGTTCATCAGGGGGGGCACGGTGGCTTAGTGGTTAGCACGTTCGCCTCATACCTCCAGGGTCGGGGTTTTATTCCCGCCTCCACCTTGTGTGTGTGGAGTTTGCATGTTCTCCCTGTGCCTCGGGGGTTTCCTCCAGGTACTCCGGTTTCCTCCCCCGGTACAAAGACATGCATGGTAGGTTGATTGGCATCTCTGGAAAATTGTCCCTAGTGTGTGATTGCGTGAGTGAATGAGAGTGTGTGTGTGCCCTGCGATGGGTTGGCACTCCGTCCAGGGTGTATCCTGCCTTGATGCCCGATGACGCCTGAGATTGGCACAGGCTCTCCGTAACCCGAGGTAGTTCGGATAAGTGGTAGAAGATGAATGAATGATGTTCATCAACATCCATCATGTGACTTATCTGTAACTGTAAACTTCTGCAATAATATCTGGTGACTCAGACAAGAGTGTGTGTGTGTGTGTGTGTGTGTGTGTGTGTGTGTGTGTGTGTTTTTTAGGCTCCACTGTGTACACCTGCATGCTCAATAAGAAGGGCGGGACTGAGGCGGATCTCACTGTCAGTCGCCTGGAACCTGGCCCCGCCCACCTCCCACTGGCTCCTGAATTTAACGGTATGTTAAAAAAAAAAACCTCTCATATATATACACACACACACACAGCTGAAGTAAGGACAAGTAGCTTCCAGAATCAGGTTTCACAGCAAGATTTAAAAATGTCTTGCAGGTGCACAAGAATGCTAGAACAATTATGGATGTCTGTCGACTCGTTAGTATGCGCATATTCATAAGCACATACATGCATATTAATTAAGAGGCTCTTTTTCAGAAACGCATTTACACATCCTTTTTTCTAAAGGTGCATTCTCCTTCAAGGTTAAACCTGTGTGTGTGTGTGTGTGTGTGTGTGTGTGTGTGTGTGTGTGTGTGTGTGTGTGTGTGTGTGTGTGTAGATGATGCATATTACTTGGCTGTTGGAGGTGGTGTAGCGCAGCATAACTGGAGTCACATCCTGACCGTTCTGCAGGATGGTGGCTTTAACTGCACACTGACTGATCACTCAGAGGACATGGGCATGATCAGCATCCAGGGACCCAAGAGGTGACACACACACACACACACACACACACACACAATCTCATTCACAGGGCTCTGTACACCAGACACTCCACAATTAGTTGACTTTTATTTTCAAAAATCCTTGACATGGTGAAGTATTTTTTTTTTAAGTTTATGTTCATGGAAGGAGTCTCCAGTGTCAGCACTTTAAGTTCTGCTTCGTCACTCCGCCGTGTCAGTGATTTTATACTTTAGTTAATAATAATTCATGAACCTTGTACACCTTTTTCCTCACAGTGATGTCTGTGAGTGAATATTTCTGTAAGCAGCATTAGTCAGTGTCATCACCAGCGTGTCAGGATTTATTCTGTTACCTCTCACGGCTAATAACGAAGTGAGCAACCGATAGCGAGACACCGTTAGCATGATCTCATTTCTGAGGTGAAACATTAACGTGTCAGAACAGACGTTCGTTTGTGAAGTGTTCAGGCCCCGAGTCTGTTCCGCTCTCACACTCACTTGTGAAAGCAGCTCGGAGTGATTTTATTAAGAACTCGATCTGATCTCCAGCTAACTGAAGCGCTGGCTGAGAGGCACGGCGTCGACTTTTACACAGTACGCAGATCTGATACCTGATTGGCTGAAGCCACATGGCGTTGCTAAGGCATCGAATCACGTCACATGATCACTGCAATAATGTGTAATAATAATATTGGGACGTTGTATGGTTATAATATTGTAATAACATGATTATAGCGTAAAATCTTTGCATCATTATATGGTTTCATTATATCAGATTTATTATGTGTTGTTATAAAACATCAGAACACCAGCGTTCTAGTAACTCCAGCTTCTAGAGTCTCAGTTTCTTTCTCAATCCTCTCAGTATTTCACTCAGAACCTCCTTGTTAATTACCATCAACTTCATGCTGAAAAAGTAGAGTAAATAACAGACAGAGAGAAAACGGACAGAATGAAGGATAGAAGTGAAATTTAGTTGGTCAGGTGACAAAAAACGAAACTACTAATTATCCAACTTTGAATTATTAATAGCTGCTAATTACGTGCAGAGGTGTTCATCATGTCAGTGTGGTGTGATTTACAGCTTGTGTGTGTGTGTGTGTGTGTGTAGTCGGGATTTGCTGCAGGAGATTGTAGATGTGGATCTGAGTAACGAAGCCTTTCCTTTCTCCACACACAAAATAGTGACAGCTGCTGGACACAAGGTCAGTTTCTCTTTATATAGACGCATGCGTGTGTGTGTGTGTGTGTGTGTGTGTGTGTGTGTGTGTGTGTGTGTGTGTGTGTGTGTGTGTGTTTTCTCACATGAGACTTTTCCATGGAAAAAAAAAAACAATAAGCACAAAAATCCTTTGCAGGTTGCATCACAAAATCACAAAAATCTCGTGATTGTCTGAAATCTGGGGAAAAAAAGCAACTATTTCACATTTCAGTGTGAGTTTAATCACAAATGCTGTTGACGCAAACAGAAGTAAATTTCAGGAGATAAATATAGATTCGGATTCTTCTGGCTGTGATGTGCTGATCCTTTAAAAAGCACTAACACTGATCTGTGATCTGCTCAGTAATCACCGATTCACATCTGGAATCGTTTCATCTGTCATGAATCTGTCGATGTAAACAAGCGACGGCGGCTTTTTGTAACACTGATCACACGAGAAGGGATTTTACTGATGTTTGATATATAAATCAGTAAAAGACAATGAAAATAATATCTTTTAAAGAATCGTTCTGTGTTTAGTTGAAATCGGATGTGAACCTTTATTGCATGTGGAGGGGGGAAAAGTGCTGAAGGCTGCAGAGGAACGATTGATTCAGAAAAGACACGAGTGCACACTGTCTTCCTCTGTAGAGACCCGAGAGCGGGAGTAATGGTGCGCTGTGTCAGCACACACACACACACACACACACACACACACACACGCGCACACAGAGTTTATTCCAATTAACTCTCTCTGTCTCCACCACACAGGCACTTTTTTACAATTAGTTCCTGCAGAATCAACACAAACTCTTAAGTTTTGTTTCTTTACTTCTGCTAATGCGGCTGGAAAAGTCCAGGAATTCTGTTTCACACACAATCATTTAACACCACAAAGTTAAACCTTGTTTATATTTATGTTGTGTATCTACATGTGCTTAAAATGTCATCATTAAGCTCTGAGTTCAGTGTGACATCACCGAGGATCCGAGGCAGACCCTCGAGACTTACGTTAGCGTTACGGTAATTAGCCGCGTCGTAGTGTCACTAATGTGCGTTATCTGTGAGCGCTTATTTATAGCAAGTGCTGAAAGAGCGAGTGTATTGTTTTAATGCTTTCAGGTCGAACTTCTGATTTGCTGATGCCACAGAATTCAGTGTTCGAGTCACTGGAGAAATATGTGTGTGTATGTGTGTGTGTGTGTGTGTGTGTGTGTGTGTGTGTGTGTGCAGGTACGAGCCATGCGTCTGTCCTTTGTTGGAGAGCTCGGCTGGGAGCTGCACATCCCTAAAGACTCCTGTCTGCCGGTGTACCAGGCCGTCATGGCCGCCGGCGCCAAACACAGTGTCCAGAACGCAGGCTACAGAGCCATCGACTCGCTCAGCATAGAGAAAGGCGAGCTTCTGTTTCCACACCTTCTGTCATACACACGTTTCACACGCAGGGTCATTAAGCCAAATCCCAGAGCTTTTCCTAAACTGATCAGTTTCCTGTCACATAACAAATCTCTAGAGATTGTGGGCGGAGCTTACGGACAAACCTCATCAGAAAATGCTGCATGAGAGACACAAACTGATTCATAAACAAGGGCAAAGGGGTGCCAATACTTTAGCCTTTAGAAGGTTACAGGTTCTCAACTGTCCACCAAAGAGCCCAAGAGCTGTGTGTTAAACTTCACTCTTAGAGGGATCTTACTGCATTTAACTCCGCCCACTATTTCTTCTTTCTCAGGTTACAGACACTGGCACGCTGACCTGCGCCCTGATGACACGCCCCTGGAGGCGGGGCTTGCGTTCACCTGTAAGCTGAAGTCCTCTATTCCCTTTCTGGGACGTCAGGCACTGGAGACGCAGAAGGCCGAAGGTCTGCGCAGGAGAATCGTCTGCTTCACCATCGACGAGTGAGACACACACACACACTTTCTTCTTGATTACACTACTGGAGTACAGTGTGTGTGTGTGTGTCTCACCCGTCGTGTGTGTGAGTGTAATGTCTTTGATGTTTATATTTTTACTGAAGCACGAGTGGCAGTTTTTTCCTCAGTAACCGAACCGGAGCGTATGGATCATCACCTTTAAGATGAACAGTGTACGAGTTGACACTTCACTCCAGCTCTGTTGGATGTTCCTTTAGTTTTTCTCGCCTCTGTTCAGTGTTGGCTGTGCGCATGGGTGTGTGAGTGCGCGTGGGTGTGAGTGCGCGTGGGTGTGAGTGCGCGTGGGTGTGAGTGCGCGTGGGTGTGAGTGCGCGTGGGTGTGAGTGCGCGTGGGTGTGAGTGCGCGTGGGTGTGAGTGCGCGTGGGTGTGAGTGCGCGTGGGTGTGAGTGCTTGCGTGGGTGTGAGTGCTTGCGTGGGTGTGAGTGCGTGGCTGTGTGCGCGCGTGGCTGTGTGTGTGTGTGTCTGTCTGTGTGCGCGGGCGTGGCTGTGTGCGCGGGCGTGGCTGTGTGTGTGTGTGTGTGTCTGTCTGTGTGTGTGTGTGTGTCTGTCTGTATCTGTCTGTGTGTGTGTGTGTCTGTGTCTGTCTGTGTGTGTGTGTCTGTGTGTGTGTGTGTATGTCTGTGTGTGTGTATGTCTGTGTGTGTGTGTGTCTGTCTGTGTGTGTGTCTGTCTGTGTGTGTGTGTGTGTCTGTCTGTGTGTGTGTGTGTGTGTCTGTCTGTGTGTGTGTGTGTGTCTGTCTGTGTGTGTGTGTCTGTCTGTCTGTCTGTGTGTGTCTGTCTGTGTGTGTCTGTCTGTGTGTGTCTGTCTGTGTGTGTGTGTGTGTGTGTGTCTGTCTGTGTTTGTGTGTCTGTGTGTATCTTTGTGTGATTACAGTAAAGTCTTTGCTGTTTTCTCTCTTTCTCTTAGGAAAGTGCCGATGTTCGGATTAGAGGCTGTTTTCCGTAACGGTGTTCCGGTTGGACATTTGCGTAGAGCCGAGTTCGGTTACGCCATCAACAAAACCATCGGCTACGGATACGTCCGAGATCCAGATGGAGGAGTGGTGAGACACACACACACACACACACACACACACACACACACTGTGATGTGTGACAGTTTGATAAATTCCTCCATCTCTATCTCAGAGGATCAATCAAGGCTGCAACTGACCCAGAGGTCAAAGGTCACAGATGTTAACGGTGCTGGATGTGACTGTATTTAGACAGAATTGTAAAAATGAAGTGATGACGGGAACAGACGTATGATTGATGAAGTGATCAGCAGATAAACAGAATCTGTTCACACCACAGGACGAGTCACTGAGCAGCTTGACACACTGATGTCATACAGATGCTTTAAATAGTCTCTCAACATCATATATTTTTAGTTAACATTTTAATGAGCGTTCGTCTTCTCATTAGGTCTGAGACACACAGCCCAGATTTCAGCAGCTAGAGATATTTTTTCAGTTCTGTTCAGTTTAAGATCAACTCATCATGACAGAACTCTGATTCTGATTCAGAACTGATTCTCTCTTCGCTTTGTTCCTGTGGTGTGTGTGGACTGACGTTCCTTTAGTTTCTTACTCAGAGCTTTCTCTGAGTGTCGAGTTGCGTTCCTGTCTGTAAATCTGCACAGTTTTATCTCACCCTGTCGTATGCAACAGCTCAACCTCTGTAGGAAGGAGCAGAGACCGTATACTCTCCAGACTGACCTTTCTTTTTAAGGTCTTAGAAAAAATTGTCAATACACAACTGAAATCATTCTTGGATGAAAATGTCATCCTGGAGGTTTTCTAGTCTGGCTTTATAACACTGCATAGCACAGAGTCAGCTTCGTTAAGGGTTTTTAATGACATCCTCATTGTGTCTGCTGCTGGTGATTTTGTCATTCTTGTCTTACTGGACATAACAGCTGCCTTTGATACAGTTGACCACCGCATTTTAATATCTTCTCTGGGTCGACTTGTGGGTGTCCGTGGCTCTGTTTTAGAGTGGTTTAGGTCCTACTTAAGAAATAGGACTTTTTCTGTGGGTCTAGGTGGTCTAGAATCCTCCACTGCTACCTTGTCCTACGGGGTTCCACAGGGCTCAGTTCTGGGGCCATTATGCTTTTCGCTTTATCTGCTTCCCCTGGGATCCATCCTTAGACACCACGGGATTTCCTTTCACTGTTATGCAGATGATACCCAAATCAAAGCAAAAGGAGACTTCCTCCATTGCACATCTCTTGATGACATTAAAGCTTTGATGGCAGTGAATTTTCTCCATTTTAATGATAAGTGGTGGCTTATAAGTGATAAGTGGGGGCAGTGGTGGCTTTGGGGCAGTGGTAGCTCAAGTGGTTAAGGCTTTGAGTTGTTGATTGGAGGATCAAGTTTTAAGCCCCAGCACTGCAAAGCTGCCACTGTTGGGCCCTTGAGCAAGGCCCTTAACCCTCCCAGCTCCAGAGGCGCTGTATCATAGCTGCCCCTGCACTCCGACCCCAACTTCCTCAGTCGGGATATGTGAAGAAATGAATTCCACTGTGCTGTAAAGTATATGTGGCGATAATAAAGGCTTCTATGCCCCCCTTTCCTTCCTTTCCTTCCTTCCTTTCCTTCCTTCTAACAAGACAGAGGTGATGTTGACCTGGGTCCTTTTGGCATCCTATGTTAGACCTGTGATAACTAATCTAGGCTTTAAAATGGACGTTAATCTTAAATTGGACAACCAAATTAGTGCAGTGTTGAAGTCCAGCTTTTTCACCAAGGCAAAAATACACCTCTTGTGTCCAAGCAACAATTTGAGACTGCAATCCATGCCTTTATTACATCTCAGCTGGATTACTGTAACACACTTTATATCGGTCTTAGACAGTCTTCTCTGTCTCGCCTTCAACTGGTCAAAAATTCTGCTGCGTGCTGTTTAACTGCTTCAGGGAAATATGACCTTATTACACCGATTTTTTTCAAGTTCTTTTATTTGTTTTTAAACCTTTAAATGGTCAGACCCCGACATACCTTACAGAACTGCTTCACCCCTACAGTCCTGCCCGTTTGCCCAGGTCAGCTGATCAAATGCTTCTGGATACCAAAAGGTCAAAGAGGAAGCTTAGAGGAGACCTTCTCTGTTTCTGCTCCGAGGCTATGGAACAACTTGCCTCTGTACATCAGACAGACACCCAATGTTTCATTATTCGTTATTATAACCCGTTGTAAAAGCATTTTTATTCCCTAGTTTTTATTTAATTCTGATTTATTGCTGTTATTTTATTTTGTTACTATTTAATTATTTTATTATCTGTATTTTATGATGTACAGAACTTTGTGTTCAGCTCTGGCTGTTAAAAGTGCTTTATAAATAACGTGTTGTTGTTGTTGTTGTTTTTGTTGTTGTTGTTATTATTATTATTATTATTATTATTATTATTATTATTATTATTATTAAGATACATGCACACACAAGCTCAGTGATGGAAGGACTAAAAATATCTAGCTTTAATTTTGTGCGCCTCAATAACGTCTCCTATAACAGCTCTGGTGTCATTTTTATTTAATGTAACAGGAAATAATGCTTCTGTTGTAGAGTTTAAACAAAGTGAAGATTAATTCTGTTTGTTTAATGAACATTCTTCTGGGTTCTTCAGATAGTCCGGGGTTAGTTCTGTTAGGGTTCTCTGTAAAGTCACATTTATACACACGCTAATCTTTTCTGCACTGATTCATTACAGTCTACAAAGTGAAACACTCTGAAATGAGATCTCACATTGATTATTAGTTGTGTTTGAACAATACTGAATCACTGAATCATTTAATCTTGACTCATTTGCTGGTTTGAATCTCACATATTATCATACATAATCTCCCTGATTCTATTCTAATTATTTAAACATCTTTAACCGTGTGTGTGTGTGTGTGTGTGTGTGTGTGTGTGTCTGCAGGTGAGCCCAGATTTCATCCGCAGAGGTGACTTCACTCTGGAGAGAATGGGTGTGGTCTACAAAGCCAAAGCTCACCTGAAGTCCCCGTTTGACCCGGACAACAAGAGAGTGAAGGGGATCTACAGCTCTGAGTGAACGTCCTGAATCTGTCTCGCTCTCGTCCTGAATCTGTCTCGCTCTCGTCCTGAATCTGTCTCGCTCTCGTCCTGAATCTGTCTCGCTCTCGTCCTGAATCTGTCTCGCTCTCGTCCTGAATCTGTCTCGCTCTCGTCCTGAATCTGTCTCGCTCTCGTCCTGAATCTGTCTCGCTCTGAATAAAACTGGTTCAGGGACAACGATAAAACTGCTTCTGCTCTTTTACACACACACTCACTCTCTCTCTCTCACACCCACTCACTTTCTCACACACACACACACATGCTCACACACTCGGGAATTTTCCAGCAGAAATAAACTCAACAGAAACTGTTTTTCCCCATCAGCAGACTCGAGTGGTATATAAATGTAAAAAATATAAATGTTTAGAAAGTTAAATACAAAAACTTGTGTTGGTAAAAAAAAGAAGAAGAAGAAGATAGAGTTCAAACCAAAAATGAGACCATGAAACTTTACATTTAGTGACTCTACGTTTTAAGCACAGTTGACATCTGTACTAAAGCCATGGATCGTTGGAATCAAATAAATAAATAAAATGTATTTGTAATGAGTTTCTCAGCAAAAAAGTGTCATGTAAGGACGTCCCTGGTCCTGGTCAGATCAGGCAGCTAAACTACTCAGTTTCATTTTAATCGAATGTGTTTTTATCGTGTCTATAATTAGCAAGTAGCCGGAGGTGTGGAGGTGGCTTCATGTTGGGGCTGAACCTCTGTAGGGCCGTGAGGGTAAACTGTAGGAAATAAGAAGCTCTGATGAAACTAAGTGCACCAAATATGTGTGTGTGTGTGTGTGTGTGTGTGTGTCGGCCTTCCTGAGGCACGGGGTTTGGAATTTGATGAAAATTAGAGAACGCTTGATTTTTTTTTTTTTACCCAAAGGAACACAAAGACTAAAATCAGACCTTCTCAGATCCTCACCACATTCACACTGAGGTCTTGTGTGTTAGAGTGTAGAGATAAACGCAGTGGTGTGTATCAGAGTACAGCAGAATAAACACACACTGCGTTAATGTTTACACACTTGTTACGGAGATGGTTCTTTAACACTATTACTTGTCTTAAAGCTTCTAAGAGAAATATTAACTAATCATTTACAATAAAACTAACAGATTATCACTAGAAAAAGTATTTAGAGGAAACCGAATTGTCGGCACTGTTTTATAAACATGTATACGCACACACACACACACACACACACACACACACACACATATATATATATATATATATATATATATATATATATATATATATATAAAATAAAACTAAGAAGAGTTTTGTTTTAAACAACAGTTTTGTGTATTTATTACCATCATGTTTTTTTTTCTTTATTTCCTCCTCATCCCTGAATAACGCTGCGTTTACGCCGGCAGAAACTCCAGGACTATTACAGACCATCTTTTTATTTTAATTCAGTTGTTACACCACAAGTATACTCGTTCCTGATTGGCTAAGCAGTCATGCATTAATCGCTACACAAAAACAAGCACAAATAAAAGTTAAGACTAAACCTGTACGCTCATGTTGCTAAAGTAAAGTAAAATATCTGACCAGAAGCAAAATCACTGGTAAACACATCACTTCACTTCTCATTTGCATATCTTAGCTCTGACCACACCCACTTACAGGAGCTCTGTATATAAATAACTTCTGGTCATTAGATTAAGCTGCTGATGTGAACGCAGCCAAATGAGTTGCTGTTTCATTTGAATTCAGTCAAGTGTTTATTATTGTGTCTATAATTACAGAACATAGCTGGAGGTGTGGAGCTTCGGCATTGGAACCCGAAGGCGTCGTGTTATCCGCCGTGTTGGGGCTGAACCTCAGTAGGACTGTTACTCGGAGCCACCGCTCGGCTCGGGTCACACGTTTGTGCATGTGGCTGGAGCTCCGCTGATACATCAGGAATCTTCTGTTTCTCCCACTGACCCTGGAGAAGAGAAAGAAAACCATGTGTGTCTATATTAGTGAGTCTGAAACATCTATTATACCGAGAGGAAAGTTTAGGAAACGAGAGGCTCAGATCTCAGGGAGATGTTCTGAAACTAAATGCACCCCTGTGTTAGTGTCGGTCTTCCTGATGCACGGCGTGAATTTAATGAAAATCAGAAAAAAACACAAAGGCTAAAGTCTTAGCATGTCTTGGGGTTAAAAAACCAGACCTTCTCAGATCTTCAGCACATTCACACTGTTAAGGAGGCGAAGACTAACACAGGAGTGCACTTGGTTTTATCTTAACACACCTCATAGCTGAGACACCGTGAAGTGTTCGGTGGTGTTGTATAGTACTAAAGATAAAAAATCAGAACGTGTGCATTAAGGAGGTCAGGACTAATGGACTGTCTGCTTTGTACACAGAATCTTACTCCGGTTCTTCCAGCGAGTCTGTTTTCAGTGTGTATCAGTCTGCAGTACCCCTGCTAGCATGAGCACATACATATACAGTGTGTGTACTCACAGGGAAGAGCTGGGCGGTGGACTGGTTACAGTGCATGGAGATGGGTGAAGTGGTGTACAGGGAGTCGAGCACCTCGGCACTGAAGGAGTCCCAGGTCACGGAGGAGAACTGGTCCTCCACTGAGGTCTGAGAGCAGCTGCAGCCCTCACCACCATGAAATCTGACAGAAATAACAAATCATGGGGTTATAATAACACCTTATCGTTTCTATGGTAACAGCTCATTCACTGCAAATCTACGATCTGATTTAAAAAAGAAGCACAAGCACCTGTTGATGAGGCTGAAGTATCTCTGCAGGTAATCGGGGTCTACGTGACTCTTACAGAGCTCCAGCTGTGTACGGGGGTAATAGTGCACGTAATTCACACACATCTCCTCCATGATCCCAAATCCACCCTGCACACACACACACACACACACACACACACACACACACACACACACACACACTGCTTAATTGGCTATTTCAGAGCCATTTTGTTAAAAGCATTACTGCCTTAGACCACATTCGGTCTCCACAGGACGAGATTAAGGGTGACGTCAAGGCTGTGAGATGATGTTAGGGTTTAGAAAAAAAAAGTTGCTCTCCCATAAGTGAGCGTAACTATAAACAGACAAAAATATGATGCCATCATTGTTAAACTGCTGCAACATAAAAGGAATGAAACGCTCAGAGACGTGATGTTGTAAAGATCAGTAAAAATATGGACTTCAGGGTGATGAGAGAGGTCGTGTGTATCGTATGTTCACACTCACCACTGTGGCTTTGACTCGGTCTTCTGTGTTATAAGTGCATTTTGTCAGAAGCACATCACCCTGAGAAAGAGAGGGAGGGAGAGAGAGAGAGAGAGAGAGAGATATCTTGTGATCAGCTGCTATTTGTAGTTGGATATTTAAAACCGGCTCAGTGTTTGGCAGGTCAGTGTGAAGCTGGCGGCTCTCGCTGTGTGTGTGGGAGCTGATATTGACGGTCTAAATGCAGCAGATCTGTTCTTTTGTCGGTGGCTTGTTGCCTCGAGGCTTTTCCTGTAATGTCTGTGTTATCTCTGTTTTTTTTCGGGATAAATACAAGTGCTGTTTTAGTTGTGCTGGCGTGGAGAACTTACTGGCAGAACAGTCACCATCTTTCTGAGGATGCGAATGATCTAACAGATGAAGATGAAGAGAGAGAGAGGTGTTAATGCTGAATAAAAATAATCCAGCATTTCAAATTTTAATGAACTTTATAATATTCAGCATTCTGTAAGATGTGTGGGGTCATGTTGTAAACAACCAGCAGTGTGTGTGTGTGTACATAAATATATATACAGTATATAGCAGTGTGTGTGTATGTCAGCAGTGTGTGTGTGTACATATATATATAAATATATATATATGTATATATATATATGTATGTGTGTGTGTGTTTGTGTGTATTTTTATGTGTGTGTTTGTGTGTATTTGTGTGTGTGTGTGTTTTTGTGTTTATGTGTGTGTTATACCTGATAGTGTGCACTGAAGTGTTTGTCCTCCTGCACCACCTCCACCTCTCTGCCTCCTCTCACCAGCACAGTGCGGACGCCTCGACCCGCCAGGTGTGTGTGCAGCTGTGATGCAAAAATATGGATCCCTCCAGGAGGCAGCGCCTGTAGCAGACGAGTGGGAGTGAAACACACACACACACACGTTATCCAGGAATAAACAGCATCACTTCAGCACACTGCTGTTCGTTTCTCTCGAGCGATCTACAGGTTCTACAGGTGACTGCTTTAATAAAAGAGTTCAGAAGAAAATATTCCTTCATCACTAGTATTGGGATCATTTATATTCCATTTAAAATAGCTGTGCTTTTGTTTTTCTGCAGGTAAAAAATCAAAAGGAAAAAAACGATGCATCTGCACACATGCACACTTTCTGTAATTTGATTTCAAAAGAAAATTTCTACTGATTACATTTCATCTCTCTATAATTATGTTTTTCTAAGGTCTTGATTTGATTTGACTTTTTTGCGTCACGCAGCTTCAAGGAGTCCATCAATATTTCATATAAAACTAAATCACTGTAATCCACATGCTGTATCACGTTAAGGTGTCCATGTGGCCCACGGTTCAGAGTTCAGGTACCAGGTTTTGTGATGTGATGTGTCTCAGTACCAATGTGTGATTCTAAGTGGACCACAGAGCCACAAGACACCAGCATCATAAAATAATATAACCATAAT
The DNA here is from genome assembly GCF_030014155.1 of Tachysurus vachellii. Lineage (NCBI taxonomy): Eukaryota > Metazoa > Chordata > Actinopteri > Siluriformes > Bagridae > Tachysurus > Tachysurus vachellii. The sequence goes on from NC_083479.1 coordinate 21,271,202, forward strand.
TAATATCAACTGAACGCTTATGACATCATAATAAGTGAAACTTAAAAAAAAAACTACTTATACAATTTTGTTCATTTAAATAATGGTCTTATATGTTTTGTAATGATTTGTCTATTTATTACAGGTACTGTATATACAATAAACTGACAATTTATGCTTTGGACATTTGATTCATTGGAATTAGTGATTCAAAAGAATCGATTCATTAAACTGAATAAGTTTTAGGCAACAAGCTAAACTCTAAACTCTAATTAGTTTTATACAGTATAACATGTATGCAGACTGATGCACAAATGAGGTTCGAGCTTCTAGATGTTCCTAGAAACAGAGTGTACCGTGTGTGTGCAGTCGGCGGTGCAGTAGCCTGTAAGCTGGAAGGTGTGCTGGTGAGGAGGGACGGCCATGACAGGTGTGTAGACTAAACCGAGCTCCATGATCCCGGCGTCAAAGCGTCTCAGAGACGGAGTGAACCACAGACGGACACCAGAGGAGTCACGACGTCCTGGAACACGTGCACACGCGCGCGCACACACACACACACACACACACACACACACACTGTATACTGTAACTGAGCTCATATGTAATTTAAACAGTATGCTGCACAGTCTAGATCAGATTTGTCTTTGTCTGATGGAGTAAAGTAATTCTGTGTTATATTAAAAAGACCTGGAATTTTGTAGAATCATTATCTATAACACACACACACACACACACATACACACACAAAGGCTTCAAAATGACGTAAAGATTGTAATCAACGAATAAAAATATGACTATTATTCAAGGACTTCGACATGGATTTGAAACAAGAAGTCTGGAAAAGTGAGGAGGAAGAGGAGGAAGAGGAGGAGGAGTTGCTCGAGGCAAGCGGGGCCTCAGGTGGTTAAAGCAGAGACAGGAAAAATGAGTCATATCGGTTAGAGATATCGAAACACCCTAATTGGACTGTGTGTATGTGTGTGTGTGTGTGTGTGTGTGTGTGTGTGTGTGTGTGTGTACCGGAGATGAGGAGTGGGTTGTGATAGTGCACCTCCAAACGAAGGAACCTGGAGGAACTTTCTCCACCTATAGGAAGGCCAGCATCTGAGGGGTAGTAGAATGGCTAAACACACACACACACACACACACACACACACACACACACAGACAGATCACATAGTTTAAGCTTCTCACTCCTGAAGACGCAGGAAAATGTAGATTTCTGTAAATTTGTGGTAGGAGTTTCCAGTATCAGACATGAAGAGGTTGTGGTGTGTTTTCGAGTCCATGCAAATGAACCGTTGCTATAGAAACAATATAGGAGCACATTAATGTAAACATACGTCACAGTCAGAGCTTCTGTCCAATCAGGATGTGGAGCTTGATGGTTTTGTGTTATTTTTAAGTCACACATAAGGAGTTTGTATGATTGATTGTGAATCACTGGAGTGAAACAGACCTCCAGCTCTGACTCTGACAGAGCAGCTCTGTACACTCATCTGTTCTACCTTTTAGTAAAAAAGAAAAAAGCAGCCATTTTTAAAAGTGTTATAAAAACACAGTCCAAGAACTGCTTTACATAACCGGCCTGATTTTCCTCCTCCTCCTCTTTTCCCTTTTCTTCTTCCTCTTTCTTCAATTTATATATGAAGCGCATCATTTTTGTTCAGATCAAAAATGAATAATTAATGTAAAGAAACAGAAAATAACTGTGCAGGAAAAAATGAAGAGAAAAAAAAACCCTTTTTTAAACCCAGAAGAACGAAGGCTTCAATTTGTATATATTATTTTTTTTGCTAATCGCATCGCTCCAGCTCGTCTGCAGGAGGAAGAAGATGTTTTGTGCTGCTGTTCCTCTGGTGTAATTCAGTAATTGGTGTCTCTTGTCTCTCTGTGCCACTCAGATACGTGACTGGCACCGAGCGAGCGTGGGCGATCTGCCCGTGTGTGTCTACAGAGACGGCTGAACGCTGCAGCGGCTCTCGGGTACCTGCACAGCCCTGAATTATCCATGCCAATCACACAGCCGATCACACGGCACCGCCTGGGAGAACTTACAAAATGTTCCACTTACAAAATGTTCTACACAATACAAGGGATGGAGAAGATGAGGAAGAGGAAGGACCAAAAATATGAGTTTCTTTAAATCACCTGCATTCCTTAATTACTGAGAAACAACTCATCTCTTATGAACATGTCTTTAAGCTGACAGTCTTTTAACAGGTTTAACAGTGAGGTGTTTATTTTCTGTATGAATTAAAGGAAATGTTGAAGTGAATATTTATGCAGTGTTTCAGCTCCCCGTAATCACACACTGCACCTTTAATCAAATAAATTGTGCAGGGGTTTAAAGGTAGTTCATTTATAAGTAGTATGTGCGTGCGTGTGTGTGTGTTCAGTATGTGTGTGTTCAGTATGTGTGTGTGTTCAGTGTGTGTGTGTGTTCAGTGTGTGTGTCAGTATGTGTGTGTGTTCAGTGTGTGTGTGTTCAGTGTTTGTGTCAGTATGTGTGTGTTTGTGTTCAGTGTGTTTGTGTTTGCGTTTGTTTTTAATCTCATGGTATCTTAAGTATATAACCGAGTGAACCAGCATTAATGTATCCAATGTTAGAGATTTAAGCACTTATGTACGTCGCTCTGGATAAGAGAGTGTCACATGATGTAAATGTAAATGTCTTCTGTGTGTGTGTGTGTGTGTGTGTGTGTGTGTGTGTGCATGTGTGTGTCTTCAGTGTGTGTGTGTGTGTGTGTCTTTGTGGTTTGTGTGTGTTTTGTTCAGTGTGTGTGTGTGTGCATGTGTGTGTGTGTGTGTGTGTGTGTGCATGTGTGAGTGTTTTCAGTGTGTGTGTGTTTGTTTTCTGTGTGTGTGTGTTTTGTTCAGTGTGTGTGTTCAGTGTGTGTGTGCATGTGTGTGTCTGCAGTGTGTGTGTGTGTGTGTGTGCATGTGTGTGTTCAGTGTGTGTATGTGTGCATGTGTGTGTTCTCTGTGTGTGTGTGTGTATGTGTGTGTGAGTGTGTGTGTTCAGTGTTTTTATATGTGTGTGTTTGTTTTCAGTGTGTGTGTGTTCAGTGTGTGTGTGTGTTTGTGTTCAGTGTGTGTGTTTGTGTTCAGTGTGTGTGTGTGCATGTGTGTGTTTGTGTTCAGTGTTTGTGTGTGTGTTTGTGTTCAGTGTGTGTGCATGTGTGTGTGTTTATGTTCATTGTGTGTGTGTGTGTGTTCAGTGTGTGTGTGTGTGTGTGTGTTCAGTGTGTGTGTGTGTGTGTGTGTGTGTTTATGTTCATTGTGTGTGTGTGTTCAGTGTGTGTGTGTGTGTGTGTGTGTGTTCAGTGTGTGTGTATGTGTGTGTGTGTGTGTGTGTTCAGTGTGTGTGTGTGTGTGTGTGTGTGTTCAGTGTGTGTGTATGTGTTTGTGTGTGTGTGTGTGTGTGTGTGTGTGTGTGTTCAGTGTGTGTGTATGTGTGTGTGTGTGTGTGTGTGTGTGTGTGTTCAGTGTGTGTGTGTGTGTGTGTGTGTGTGTTCAGTGTGTGTGTATGTGTGTGTGTGTGTGTGTGTGTGTGTGTGTGTGTGTTCAGTGTGTGTGTATGTGTGTGTGTGTGTGTGTGTGTGTGTGTGTGTGTTCACCTCAGCTCCGAGGGCCCATGCTGCCAGGACGTGTCTACAGGAGTTCAGCTTTGGTGGCTTCATCTTGGAGTCACAGGAGCCGCTGTACTGAGGGACCGAGTCCATGTGAGGTGAACATTCAAACACCTCCATATGATGCACCATGGCCTCGTTCCCTGAACTCACCACCGCCTCGTACTGCACACACACATTTATTAACACTTTATTAATGTGTCATAACAAACATCCATGTCTAAGGGACCCTTTAAATTCAACAGCATTAAACAGTGAGCATCTCTCTCAACTAACACTCTCTCAACTAACACTCTCTCTCAACTAACACTCTCTCTCTTAACTAACACTCTCTCTCAACTAACACTCTTTCTCAACTAACACTCTCTCTCAACTAACACTCTCTCTCTTAACTAACACTCTCAACTAACACTCTCAACTAACACTCTCAACTAACACTCTCTCTCAACTAACACTCTCTCTCAACTAACACTCTCTCAACTAACACTCTCTCTCTTAACTAACACTCTTTCAACTAACACGCTCTTTCTCAACTAACACACTCTCTCTCAACTAACACACTCTCTCAACTAACACACTCTCTCAACTAACACTCTCTCTACTAACACACACTCTCTCTCTCAACTAACACTCTCTCTCAACTAACACTCTCTCTGTCTCTCTCTCTCTCTCAACTAACACTCTCTCAACTATCACCCTCTCTCTCAACTAACACTCTCTCGCTCTCTCTCTCTCTCTCTCAACTAACACTCTCCTCTCAACTAACACTCTCCTCTCAACTAACACTCTAAAATAAATAAGGACTAAGAACAAAGAGGACTTAAATGAGAAAAACAGGGAAAGGAAGATGAGGCAGTGCAAGATGGACAATCAGGACTGAGAACTGAGAGATGATAAAGCAATCATCTTATTTTCCCTCTTTGATATCTCAGTGTGACTGAAGCTCCCCCGAGACACTGGAGTGTAAATTACATCTCTAATTTATTTCTATTGCTTCTGCTTTGAGTCAGTCGAGAGAATCATAAACCTTGGAGTCCACCGTGCAGATGAACAATATGAGGAAGGTATCAGGATCTAAAGCTGCTGCAAATGTTCATGCTGTTTTTAAAATACTACAAGAATTTTATTTTGATCGATGTGGCTGGATTTCAGTGTTAATGTTCAGTGCTGGAATTCGTTACAGAAATCAATAAATTCTCTCATGATTATTATTGTATTAAATACTATAATGGTGATGATAATAAAAAGCACAGTGCATCATGGGACTATTAATATTATTTTATATTCGATTTATTATAAACCGATTAGTTACGATTCTGACAGACTTCATCCCTGCTGTTACCATGACGATGTGGTTCTTGGGCATGTTGGGGGGCAGTTGGTACATGTAGCACCAGTAGGTGGTCTCCTGATCAGGAACAACAACGTTGGGGGCCAGAACCTCCAGCATGCGCACGTCCGGGGGAAGGGAGGGGCTGGGCGTGTCAGGACGCAGCAGAAGGACTCGCTGAACGCCAGGTTGAAGGCGGGACACGTTCAGATCATGAAGAGCGTGGATTGGCCGGTCAAGTATGCTGTAGATCAGGTGGACAGTTCCTTCCTGTCAATCAGAGGTGTGTTCAGTGAGTACAGGAAGTACGGAGTGTGTTCAGATTCTATCACCTGCTGTTCCTTGTAAATATTATTATTTGTAATTGAGTGCTACAGTCATGTGACCTATCTGTCAGTCAAGGTGTTATTAACAGTCATAAAATCTTAGACAGAGTGTGTGTGTGTGTGTGTGTGTGTGTGTGTGTGTGTGTGTGTGTGTGTGAATACTACAGTGCCTCTATAACGTAGTCATGGGGATCGCAGGTACTGAAGGGTCTCCTGAAGAGCAGAGAAAAGCCTTCTGGAGTGTTCTGTGCATCCAGCAGTTCATAATCCTGCTGAGTGTCCAGCGTGACCCGGCCTTCATCATCACTCCACGCATCCTGCACGTACACAAACATTTAAACACACTTTATATACACATAGGATATTTGATTAAGATTCTCAGAGTACTGATTTAATAAGACAGTAATACACAAAGAAGGTCACGAGCCGTGATTTGATTTCACTCTAATGTTTCCTTTTGAAACAGGAAGTCAGTCTGCTGTCATGTTGAAGTATTTGACTGATTACGTCACACCCCACCTGAGCTTAAAAAACATGTCAGTAGCTTAGAGAGCTAGAAAAATATGAAGAGCTTAATGAGAGTCTTTATTTCGTTCTTCACACACACACACACACACACACACACACACACACACACACCGGTCTGTGTGTTTCTGAGAAACGTGATGAATGACTGAAGATGTGGGTCAGAGGCGTCTGACATGACGTGAATCAGTCTGAAGAAGCAGCACTCTATAGTTCCAAAATGGTGAAGCAATCCTTCAAAAAGTCACATGACCACCAACTCACACAAACTCCTCCCACTTCCCCAACCTTTCTGAGAGCATTTCATTGGACAAACACTAGTGCAGGATGAAGAATAAAAGAATCCTTATAATACTATATAACTAAAACCAGACTCTTTTCTTTATAATCATTTTGGTGTCATTAACACTAAGACAGGTATAAAAAAGATCTGTAATCAAGGAAAAGGAACAGATACACAGATGATACGGTAAACTGTGTGTGTGTGTGTGTGTGTGTGTGTGTGTGTGTGTGTGTGTGTGTGAGTTACATTTGAACACATTTTGCATTACATGAGCCACAATCTGCTTTAATCTGCAAGTACATAATGGCATTTTCAAGACAGACTGGCCTCCTCCTCCTCAGGCTATCTGTGTGTGTGTGTGTGTGTGTGTGTTTGTGTGCGTGTGTGTGTGCGTGTGTGTGCGTGCGTGTGCATGCGTGTGTGTTTGTGTGTGTGTTTGTGTGTGTGTGTGTGTGTGTGTGTGTGTGTGTGTGGTGTGTGTGTGTGCGTGCGTGTGTGTTTGTGTGTGTGTGTGTGTGTGTGTGTGTGTGTGTGGTGTGTGCATCCGAGTGGCCCAATTTAATTTCAGCCTCCACTCATTCCGCCTAGTCACGCTGTCCAACCCACACACACATCATCATCTACATGAATAACACTTTATACATCATGCTGTAGCCTTTTAGCTTAGATTAAATATGTGACCCTGATATTAATAGTTTACAGATGCTTCATTATAAGGAAGACTATGATTTTTGTATTTCTGATGTCGTGGTTGCCATGTTTGCACATTTCAAGCATAATCGGTTTACTTTTACCTCTCATAATATGAAGGGGTTCTTTTTTAAGGCTAAAGTATTATATATATATATATATATATATATATATATATATATATATATATATATATATATATATATATGTGTGTGTGTGTGTGTGTGTGTGTGTGTGTGTGTGTGTGCTGAAAGACAAGCTGGTTATATAAGGTTAAATAATAATATAAAAATAAATTATAATAGTAATCTTGCTCATGTATGTAGACTGTGATGAAAATTACATATTACGGTTAATTAATAATAAATGTTTTTTATTCCTATATGGAGATCACTAACATCAGGGTAAACTGTAGGTTTTAGGAACCTTTTCTGTAGGATTTGACAGAGAACTTTTACAGGTTTCCTAAAGAAACTCTCACCCCAAAGTAGGACTTGTGTCCATCGCTCCACAGAAGCACCAGGTCAGCGTTGGTGGGTTCCCCACGGTCCGACATGCCCAGCAGGACACCGTGGCGCAGCTCCTTGGCTCGGAGCTCCATGTACACCTCCTGCTTGGAGTAGCTGAGATTCCAGAAGAGCTCCAGCTGCCCGGCAGGATCCAGGGGGATGTGGTAGGGTAAGGAAGGTCTGGAGGGGCTGTCTGGAGACGAAGTTGGAGAAGATGTAGATGAAGATGGGGATGAAGCATGGTATGGGGCCACCAGGAGAACCACCAGGGCAGCGAGCAGGATGATATAGATCAGCGTGACATCCTGCAGACGCAAGTCCTTGCTTAAAAAACGCATCACTCTGTCTCTGATGCTGTACACAAACACTGAGGATCTTAGTGAGACTTCTCACTATGTCTCACAACCTTCCTCGGGTCTTTTAGAAAGAAAGGATATCTCCAATATGCTGTAGAGTTAATGCTGCTACTGAGGTTTTTTGGGTTCCAGTCAAAAATGTTTAGGACTTCTAAGCTTCTCTCTGTGCAGGTCTGTCCCTCTGTCCACTGCTGGACCTGCTCTGGACCTGCTCTGGATCTGCTCTGAATCTGCTCGTCCTCTCTCTCCTCCCCAGGCTGTGGCTTTTAAGAGTACGACCCAGTGACAGGTTCTACTTTATCCTGGCTAATTCTGTTAGTTCTGGTTAACCAAAATTTGATTATTTATTTAGCCTCTAGCCAAACTTGTTTCTTTCCCTCTTTTATTTTTTTCGCTGAGTTGCACCGCAACATGATCTGAATTTATCTTTATAAAACAAAACCCAGTGAATTCTCAATATACAGAAATCTTTCTAATTGTGTTTAATGAACTTCCATAGTTTATTTTCTTAAGGGTCATAAACCAAGCACCAGGCATCCATTATTCTGCCTTTTTATTGTTATTAAAGTCTGTGGTGTTGTTTGTGGTTCCACAGGAAACCAGAAATCATTAAACTCCAGAATCGACCTCAGTCCTGGCGCCCATCTTATATCAGAGGGACATTTTGAGGGGCTTTTTGATTACACAATATAGGCATATTATACATGGTGCTGCTGAAATGACACTAATTACAGGATGTAAATGTTTTCATGTGTTTGGAAGGTGATGGAGAATCGTCTCAGATCGGGCATCGCATCCTCTCATCACAGCAGCTTCCTCAGGGTCGAGCAGAAATCTCATCTCTTCATTATGGTGATTCTTCAGGAGAGGAGCCTTGAACCTTTTACTGCTTTGGAAGGAATTAAAAGAGTATCTGGACAAACCCCTGTCGAGGGTGGGTGGGTAATCGAGCTGATGGCCCGGAGACACCGTGACATGACTGCAGCTGTCGATGGTGTCGTTTCAATCAGGGAAACATGGACACCTTGTTTATGAGTGTGGGGAGGGGAGGGGGGTCTAGGTCTAAAAGGTTATCTAGGTCCCTAGGGCTATGGGGAGAGAGCATGGCAGAGAATGAGATGGGATCCATGGATGGATGGATAGATGGATGGATGGATAGATGAATGGATGGAGGAGGAGGGGATAGAATAAGAGAAAGAGAGACAGAAGAACAGACCCTGGTAATAAAATAAAGGCCTAAGGCAGGAAGTGAGATGTGACTCGTTCTCCCAGTTACAGCATCGTTTGTTAGACAATCCATTAACAAAAAATCATTAGATTCTGTCACAAAGAAACTTTACAGAAAGCCAGATGTAGATTTAGATCCCTATTAAACAAGTCAGATACGAACAGACGTATGAAGGCGCACTTCTTGATATGGTGACGTTTGTGTAAGAGGAATAAATGTCTGTGATCACATATTAAAGGAGTCTCCAGTGTCAGAGCTTTAAAACATTCAGAGGTTTAATTTCTAACATCTTCTTCAGGAAAGAGCAGTTAACAATTACATTATAGCTGTACATAACAATAGATAAATAAAATAATGTGTCATTGTCAGTGTAAGAGGATTAAAACATTACACCACTGAGCCATGCTTTATTATTATATAGGCTTTATATGGTCGTAATATTATTGTTACTTTATTATCGACAATAAAGAAAAAAAGAAAAAACTCTTATATACTGAAAAGTTCAGCGTGTCATCAGACATAAAATAATACTATTAACAATAAATATGTTGTTATATGGTTTTCAAGACACCTGTAAAATTAAAGCCTATTTTAAATAATTTTTGTATTATTTAGTGTTCTATAAAATAGATTTTATTTACATTGTAAGTGTTAAAATGGCTGTTCCTTTTCCCAGCGGTGCAGGTCTTGCACAGGCCATCTACAGTCTCATACGATCTGTAAGTCTCATCGATTCGGCTCTTTAAGATGGACGCTGGGAGAGCTCTTAATTATGAGGGACAAATGAAAGGAGTCAAAGATTTAAACTCTGAAAGTCACTGAAAGCCTTTAAAATTTATAAAGATTGCACGTTCACTAGAAATGTCTGTAACTCGAATCTTCTGTTAGCCACCAATCCAGTACAAAGGTTCAACTGAGACCATTTTAGTAACGGCTCGAGGTTGGTGCCAATATGATATTATATTTTATGATACAAGTGCAAGGTCTAACAAAAGAGTTTGTCCTTAAATAACCTGAAGTTGTCCTCAAAGATGAGGAACAAAACAGCGGACAGGCAACGCCAACAGGAAGCAGTTCCCCTGCTGTGTGTCTGTGTACAGACTTGTGCTGGACGACTTTACACACTTTATACCCAAAAAGAAAAAGACAAGAAAGAGAGTCACACAGTCCTGAGGCTCACATTGACATTATTCAGCCTGGGACACACACACACACAAACACACACAGACACACATACACATACACACACAGACAAACACACACACACACAAACACACACAGACACACACATACACACATACACATACACACACAGACAAACACACACAAACACACACAGACACACACATACACACACACAAACACTCATACACATACACACACACAAACACACACACACACACATACATACATACACAAACACACACACACGCACACACATACACAAACACACACATACACACACTCATACACACAAACACACATACATATACACACACACACAAACACAGACACATACACAAACACACACACACACACATATACATACATACACACACATACACACACAAACACACACACATACACACACAAACACATACATATACATGCATATACACACACAAACACAGACAAACACACACACATACACACACATACATACATACATACATACATACATACACACACGCAGACAAACACTCATACACATACACACAAACACACACACACATGAACACACATACACACACATACATATTGTGACAAAAACCGAAAGCAAAGCGATCTCCGCCCCGCTGTTTCTACAATTTTAAAGAAACAGTTGCATTTCAGCACCGCGGCCAGCGCCACTGGCAGTGGATACGAGGCGGTGTGGCAGAAAGTGCGCCAAAACCGGAGGAGCCAATCAGGAGCGGCTTCTAACTCTTCACCCTCCAGGAGTAGGCGAGCTAAAAAAGGCTGGCTCAGTGCTGCAAGAGGTAAAAGATTAGATTATCTCCAGATGTCTAACAGTGGATATTGTTCCCTCCCTCTGTCTCTGCAGATTCACCAGAGTAATGAGACTGAGGACCTCTCCAGCCTGTTAGCCACCCACCACTCCTGGATTGACCCACATCGCTTCTCAGCTGCTGCTCTGCCACTGATCTGCACTTATGCTCACCTGCACCTCTAGTGCCAGCTTGGATCTTTGCCTGCACATTTTCACTTCTTGCACTGTCAAAAAAAGGGCAAAGAGCACGTGAACTATGGCCTGCAACAGCCTGGTAAGCGTGCAGACACACAACTATATCATGTCAATCTATTGAAGAAATGGTTGCCGCCTGTGCCTGTTGTGTTTGCCCTTGACTGTCCCGCCACTGATCCCCAATAGCGTGCCCTGTTGCAACAGGGGACTGATCTTGCACCGAACCAGCACCAAGGTCTAACCGAGCTCATCGACCAATTCAGCAACGTGTTCTGAACCAACCCTGGCCGGACGCACATTGTACAACACAAGATCAAAACCTTGCCTGGGACGGTGGTAAAACAGCGGCCATATCAGTTCTTGGAGGCTTGCAGTCATGCCATGGAGGAAGAAGTGGCCAAAATGCTGCAGGTTGGCATCACTGAGGAATCCGCCAACCCGTGGTCCAGGCCTATAGTCATCGTCCCCATGCCGAATGGAACGCTCTGGCTACTGTATGCAATGACTTCCGGATGCTCAACCAGGTATCAGACTTTGACACCTACTCCCTTCCCCAGGTAAATTACCCCGTAGAGAGACTCGGGAGGGCTTGTTTCATTTCCACACTTCCACATTTTCATTGGCAAGTCTTGTTGGACTGCATGGGGCAACAGCCAAGTTTTAAAGGCTCATGGACATAGTGCTGCACCCCCACCGGCTCCTCCCAGCACGCTTACCTTGACAGCGTTATGATCCGTTTCTCGACATTGGTCGAGAAATGTCACCTGTTCCATCTGCGGGAGGTCCTGGGGGCCTTCCAGGAGGCGGGCCTGGGGGCCAATCTGCGCAAATGCCATCTAGGGCTGACTGAGGCACAGTACCTGGGGTACCGCATCAGGACACCAAGAGAAGTAGATTGAGGTAGTGAATGAGTGCCCACTTCCCAGCACAAAGAAGCAGGTACGTGCCTTTTTGGGCTTGGCTGGTTACTACAGGAGATTTGTGAAATGTCTCCTCTATAACATCCCTCATTTCAGATCTCACCAAGAAGGGCCAACTCGAACCGGTGTGGATATCTTCCTCCACTGAAAGAGGTGCTCATAAGCCACCCCGTCCTGAGGAACCCCGATGTCTCCCTTCCTTTCATTGTACATACAGACGCCTCGGATGCGGGGCTAGGCTCCGTCCGCTCCCATAAACTTGAAGGGGAGGAGCACCCGGTCCTATTTATCTGTCGGAAACTGACCTCTTCCAAGAGGGACTACACCACTGTGGAACGAGGAGCCCTGGCGATTCAGTGGGATATGAGGAAGTACTACCTCGACGGCCGCCACTTCACCCTAGTCACAGACCATGCCCAGCTACAGTGGATGGCATGAGTGAAAGACACGAATGCACGGGTAACTTGATGGTTCCTTTCTCTCCAAGGTTTTCCGTTCCAGATCAAACACCAAGCCGGGGCCTAGCACGGGAATGCGGATGGACTTTACACCCTTTGGACCCACATACACACACATACACATGCACACTGTCTCTCTCTCTCTCACACACACACACACACACATACACATGCACACTCTCTCTCTCTCTCTCTCTCTCTCACACACACACACACACATACACACAGAATCACTCACACACATACACAGACACACATATACATACACATGCACACTCTCTCACATGCACACACACACACACATGCACATGCACAAACACATACAATACACTTATTAAGCATGAGTCACCAATACAGAGTGATCACGTCCCACTCCACAACTCATTCATTATCGACGGAGTAACTTGAGGTTTTTTAAAGCAAACCCATATTATTGCTGTCTACTGTACGTGAGTCAGTCACACAAGTTATGGGGAAAAGAGCAGGCGTCTGGTTTAAGAGTAAAGACTTACAAACAGAGCAAGTTGATGGAGGGACGAGTGGAAGGATAAGAGCAAGAGAAATAGCCTCACTTCCACCCGTCTTCCTCCATCCATGAATAATTCAGAGCCGTGTCACTACCACACAGGCCAATCTCAGCTTCTTACTATTTCCAGGTTCAATAATTGATGTGATAGAAAAACAGCTTTCACTTTTATTTAAACTTTTTTCAGAGTCAGAGAGGAAGGGAAAAGAAAGAAAGAAAGATAGAAAGAAAGAAGGAAGGAAAGAAAGGGGAGACAGATGGAAAGCTCAAGATGGATGGGGAAGTGGAAAAGGATGGGCAGATGGGAAATTAGAAATGCAAGAAATGTAGGCATAAAAATCAGAAAAAGAAGTAGACAAAAGGGACGATGAGGTAGGAAAACAGGAAGGAATAAAGCAACCAGAAATACGGGAAAGGTGTAAATAAAAAAAGGACGAGAAGATGAATAAATGAATGGATAGAGTAACAAACATGGATGAAAAAAAGAAGTAATAGAACAGAGAAAATAGATATGAATGAAAGATTTGGAGAGATGGAAAACGGAGAGAATTGAAAGATGTAAACAAAAGTTCCAGCTTTACCTCTGACTCCAGAGCACTGACTCCAGAGCACTGACTCCAGAGCACTGACTCCAGAGCACTGACTCCAGAGCACTGACTCCAGAGCACTGACTCCAGAGCACTGACTCCAGAGCACTGACTCCAGAGCACTGACTCCAGAGCACAATCCTTTAGTTCAGCGTATCTGAAATGGATCACCAAAGATTTCTGATTTGAGATAAAATAGGAAGTTAAAATCCTAGAACAAAGATCCTGCAAGGCTTTGTGTGGTAAATGAAATTAGCTTTAAAAAGGGAAACGGTTTGTTTTAAGAGCTCAAGAGTGCAACAGAATAATAATAAAAATCTGGATGTGTGTGAACAGGAACTAGTAGGCAGCGTTCAGACCAGAACAATACACGCAAATCTATACAAATATTATGGAATGAAACTCATTATAGGATCGAAGGATACGATTAAACATTAAATATACAGTAGAAATTCTCTCTCACTCACTCATCTTCTACCGCTTATCCGAACTACCTCGGGTCACTGGGAGCCTGTGTCTATCTCAGGTGTCATCGGGCATCAAGGCAGGATACACCCTGGACCGAGTGCCAACCCATCACAGGGCACACACACTCTCATTCACTCACGCAATCACACATTACGGACAATTTTCCAGAGATGCCAATCAACCTACCATGCATGTCTTTGGACCGGGGGAGGAAACCGGAGTACCCGGAGGAAACCCCCGAGGCACGGGGAGAACATGCAAACTCCACACACACAAGGTGGAGGCGGGAATCGAACCCCCAACCCTGGAGGTGTGAGGAGAACGTGCTAACCACTAAGCCACCGTGACCCCTATATAGAAATTCATTCTTTAATAACATTTTTTTTTAAAGTCCGCACAAAAAACCTTTCCATATGGAGAACATCAGAAGAAACACGGCTTATACAGAGACCTCAGTTATCCCGAGAGGGTTTAAGGAAAATATGAAGAATGAAATTAATGAATTCCTATGTGCTCGGTCAGATTATCCTTTACCCCACCGTCAGCTTGCTTTACAGTAGAGAGCTTACCTGAAACAGATATTACAGTGATTTACATTTTCTGTGGAGTATTTAATAAACATACGTTTTTTCTGTGTCTTGAACTTTCTAAGATTTGTCTTTAAAAATTTTACAATGAAATTACAGGCTTTAAGATTCAAAATAGAATACATTTAACATGAAACATGAAGCATCCAGGGCATCCAGTGAAGTGTAAGAAAGTGTACGTCACACACACACACACACACACACACACACACACACAATTACAATATCATGACCTTGATTTAGCCTCTCCTGGCTTCATTAAGTGATGAAGCTCTGTGAGGTTCTGACCGAGGATGAGATTTAAACACGTTGGATCAAGTTCTATTTTATAATTTGCTGAATAACAAAAGCCATATTGTGAAATTAAACCCAATTTGCAAGTTGATAAAAGAACACAAATGAAGATGAGTCCCGAACAACCCGAACAACCTTCTCCACATGGCCACGTTCCAAAGGGTAAAGATGGATTAAGGAGCCGTGTGGTTGCTCTGTGTGTCCTAGACGGCGGTTATTAGCACGCTGAGCGTTGCGGGACGTGCAGATGGACCCGTGCTTGTGTTGGCCTCCTTCCACATCCAGATGGACAGACTCGGAGTCTGGGCTCCATTATACACTTAATTTTATTGATATTAGCTTCAGAGGAAAAATGCAATGTTTGTTACTGCTGTTTAAACATCAAGTGATCAAGTGTGTAAATGAGGGAGAGGAAGAACAAGAGAGTGGAGGGAAAAAGAGAGAGAGAGAGAGAGAGAGAGAGAGAGAGAGAGAGAGACAGAGAGAGAGAGAGACAGAGAGAGAGAGGAGAATTATTTATGTCTCCTGTGTTGACCGTAAACGCCCACTGGTTCCATCAAACAGTCAGACAGGAAACAGCTATCGATGAGAAATGAGACTGTGACTTACGGAGCGTTTTATTGTGCTTCATAACAACAGCCTGGAGACCAGAGACTGATTCTGTATGGAACCCAACCTACGTTTTTAATGTGGAACCCAAAAATATTTACACCCCAGAGCTGCTGAGTTCTGGACCCTGGACTCTGATTGGTGGTCAGGTGATGATTCATTTTCTAGGACAGCAGAACGCATTAGATCTAATACGTTATCGTTTCTATAGCAACAACTCATTCGCAGGGAGGTGTACAGAGCACGCTACATATTATGACTGCTGTGGTGTAGGGGAATAAAATATTTAGGGATGTTACAGGGAAATAATTAATGTTGGGTTTGTTTCTCTGCTTCTATAGATTTAAGCTCACACTCATTTCCACACACAGGTTGTGTTAATCATCTTATGAGTACAGATGAATTGTTGCTGCTGTGGGTGATCCATTCATATCAGCACACACACACACACACACACACACACACACACACACACACACACACATATACAGACACACATATACACACACAACTATGTCTGGGTCACTTCTGTACTAAAAATAAACCACCGCACCCAGTGATGCATCAACAGGATGATGATTTCTTTCTATTGATGGTTGGAAAACTTTTCAAGACAAAACTCCACGTGGCTACAGTCAGTAACTGTACAGCAACAAGAATATAAATAATCCTCGCTGAAGCTTCAATCAATAGCGGTGTAAATATTTAACTAGTAACATCACAGCCCTGTTGTTCCAGGTGAGCTTGGAGGCATTGCCATGACAACCGCAATGCAAAGCATCACCGATTTCAGGACTTTGTAAAGCCTGTGTGTGTGTGTGTGTGTGTGTGTGTGTGTGTGTGTGTGTACACTAACTTGCTTCAATATAAGATAACAGAGAGTTGTGTGCGTGATCAGACGGTGTGACCGCGCAGCACAGCGGGTTCCTGGTTGCCTGTATTGTGATATTTATTCACCTTTGGTGGATTACAGGTAGAGATTTACAGAGATAATGGCAGGCAGAAAGACCTTTTATCTTTAGTCAACAATTTACACAAATATATATTCTTATTTACATGACTGGAAAGATCTCAGACTGTTGCTGCTCACACTCTGAATATACTAATAACTCTGAAATGTACATATATGTTTCCACTGATGTTCATGATGACATTAAATGTTTGGTCTAAAATCTAAACTCTATATTGATTATGAAACTGTTAGGATTGTGGGGTGTATTACATCCCATCTTCTCCCCTTGCCTGTTTAGTCGTCTCTTATTTTTCCACCAAATGCATTCTTGGGGAAAAGAAAATGTATTATATGTCAGTCACTGTGGGAGACACTCGGTGTGATCCTCTGACACGACTGAACTGTACCTACCGTGTGGGGTAGAAAGAAATCAGCCCCAGGTGACAGAGAGCTGGAGAAGGAACAGTGTGAATGAGAAATAAGTGTAAAATTGGTGTGGTGTAAAGGACGGTGACACGCAGTTGGGGCAAAATAATCAACGTTAACAGTGGAAATAAAAACTCATAATTATGATTTATTTATTTATTATTAACTCCCTGGTCATTTCTTTTGATTTCTCTGCTTGGGTTGAGTTTAGAGTAAATTGTGGGAGGAGTTTTTTCCGATGTTAGACACACGCTTTAATCTGGCAACCCAGTCCTGGCGTGATTTTTTTTCTCCTCTACTGCGACTCAAGGCTTTTGCTTGTGTAGAGTCCGGACGCAGAGGCTCATAAGCAGCTCATAAGCACCTCTGCTCCTCTGCTCAGCGACTTATTAAGTTTCTGGAACGCTTATAAGCGCATCGGCTTTTCCTGCACGCACGCAGTTTTTTTTTTTGGATGTTAAACACGACTGCTGATTCATTTGTGACATTAATTTTAAACACGCAGTTGGTCCACGAGCCTCTCCGTCGTCTCGTGCCTCATTTCCGCCTGATGTTTAAGTCATGGTGTGCGGCTCTGGATGAAAATTTTCCTGACAGCTCTCCCGGCTGAAGAAACGACACCGCCGCGGTGTTCATGGCGCTCAGTTCTGCATGATTTCTGCTTTCTGATTCCGTCCATGATCCGGATGAGCTTCTCCAAAGCCGCTGCTTCTTCCTGCATGTGATCTGATTCATTCCACGGCTGCTGAAGGTAAGTTTAATACCTTTATATTTACTTATTCGATTCTAATTTTACACTAAGTCAAGCTTCCTATTTCTGCATTTCTGAGCGGAAAATAACAAATCAGCACAGTTCATATTGTCAATTAACACCACAGTCAGTTCGACCTTAAAAAACAACACTATAGTAAATAATTATAATGAATCAGTACAAAATCCTCAAGCGTATTTTCTGTCCTCGGCTTTAACGTTACTGCCGCGCCTCAGAATCGACTCCACATACTAGAAGCTTAACCACACTGTTAAAGTGTTTAAATGTCAAGCTCTTTATTTACAGAGAATAGACGTGGAGCCACAATCTGACCACATCTCCGTCCTCTCTAAATCTCACTGGTCAGGATCATTGGGCCGAGCGCCAGATGTGCTCTGTCCATGGTCCTGAAGTTTGCTGATGGCTGTTATACCCTAACTAACTTCCGGTGTGTTCTTAGAACTACAAAGCCATGCAAAGGGAAACACAAGTGAATTCATCACAGTTTAGAGCAACAAACAACTGACACTTCTTTCTGACACTGTGCATTCAATATATTAAAAAAACATGCAACAAATTATAGTCTTCTGTAAATCACTCGGTGAAGTTATCACTTATTTACATGCTTTTCCAAAGGCAGAAATTTCCCATTTCACTAGATATCGAACGATGTTTTACTAGATTGTTTTGCCAGTCTGGAATGCACAGCCATTTTGAATGAAATATTCTGAAATAAATATTAACAAGGAAAATTGCTGAGCTTGGACTTCTAACTAACATTATATCTGATATGTATTATTTATTTTCTGCTGAGAAACCTTGTTGTTTTCTTCCACTGTTCTTTCACAACATAACCTGTGTGTTTGAACTAACCGCAAACTTCATTAACGTCTATTGTTTAACAAATAAAACCCAGAGATGACATTGAAAGGTAAAGCAGACATAATGTTTCATGTGCTTTTAGACTTTGTAAAGTCTCCATGAAAAGGTTCAAGCTAAGTAAAGCTTTTTTTTTAAGAAATATGATTACAGTCTTTTCAGAAGAAAAACTAAACACCAAACACCAAACACTAAAAACTAAACACCAAACACCAAACACTAAACACTAAACACCAAACACTAAACACTAAACACCAAACACTAAACACTAAACACCAAACACCAAACACTAAACACCAAACACCAAACACCAAACACTAAACACTAAACACCAAACACTAAACACCAAACACTAAACACTAAACACCAGACACTAAACACCAGACACTAAACACCAGACACTAAACACCAGACACTAAGCACCAAAAACTAAACACCAAACACTAAACACTAAACACCAAACACTAAACACTAAACACTAAACACCAAACACTAAACACCAAACACTAAACACTAAACACCAGACACTAAACACCAGACACTAAACACCAGACACTAAACACCAGACACTAAGCACCAAAAACTAAACACCAAACACTAAACACTAAACACCAAACACTAAACACCGTAGCCTTCACGACACCTTTATTTCCCATAATCCTCAGTGAGGTTAGAGTTTCACACTGTCAGTGGGACGAGGCTGAACGGGGGAAGGGCATTTCTTAAATAATCACATTAACGAATTCTGTTTTTCCTCCCCCATCACTTTCTCTACTCCTCCACTCATCACCCTCCCCCATCCTCTCTCTCTCTCTCTCTCTCTCTCTCTCTCTCACTCACACACACACACACACACACACACACACATGTTTTGTCTGCATTCCGAAGCAACATTTTTTCACTTTAATCTCTGTCTCTCTAAAGGTCACCTCCCCGTCCCACCCCCTTTTCTGGTCAATGTTTCTTTAGTCTCTTTTCTGCTTTAAGAGAATGATTAAACTCCACAGTTCAGACCTCGTTAGATGCAATTTCAATACAAAAGGAACGATTATTTTAAAACAGCCAGGATTGCTTTCACTGCTGTTTCAGGATCAGATGAAGTAATCCATCTATACAGAATTTAGTAAGTAAACATTTCAAGATTAATTTAAGCCACACCTACTTGCTCCTCTGGCTCTATGAGACACTGAGGCCACACCTCTTCCCATGCCTCCTCCAGAGACAGACAGTCATAAAGACCACTTCCGTTCTCAACTAGCAGCGATTTACAGAAACCACACGTCATTTCTTTACTGAAACTGACAGACAGAGAGACCACACCTCCTTCTTCTAACACCTCCTTCACTTGGACAGACAGAGAGACCACGCCTCCTTCTTCTAACACCTCCTTCATTTGGACAGACAGAGAGACCACGCCTCCTTCTTCTAACACCTCCTTCATTTGGACAGACAGAGAGACCACGCCTACTTTCTCTGGAGAGGATACTTTTCTTTATTTAAACCTCCTTCCTCTTTTATGACTCACTTGCCCAGAGACCACACCCACATCATTAGAAAAGGCACTGAGGCCACACCCACCTCTCTTAATGGCTCAAAGGCCATGCCTACTCCTCCTCATTGCATACTTACTTGCTTGTCTTCTTCCTTCACAGCATGCTTCTGAAATCTACACACACACACACACACACACACACACTCCCACTCCCGCTGTTAGTGAAGCAGCTGCCATGCCTTCTCATCCAAGGGCACGTCACCCTCAGCGTCCACCAGCATGCCTGGACCGGAGAAACAATATGCCCGCTTGTCTTTCCCACGAGGCCGCATGGAGCCCAAGCGCTCATTATCTCTCAGCTTTCCTCTTCTGCTTCTTACAGAGACTATTAAAGCAGCAGGGGTTTGTTTTTTGGCCTGCTTTCTGTTTCACATGTGCTGAACTGATAAATGAAATCTGCAACAGTGCCGGCGCTCCCTCAGCAATCACAAACATCGCAGCGTCACATGCAGCTGGCATGAGAAGGAAGTTTTACTCAGCAGGACACATCACTTCATCACACAGCTTTACCGCCTCAGATGTTCAACAAGGACTGATGACGAAGCTCAAGCCACACTGCTGGCAAACCTACACAAACACACACACACACACACTTCACCAACATAAGCGTCTAACATTTTCTCAACGTATTCACTACCCAATGGGTTGTACTGTAAGTACCTGGCTCCTCTTTCTATTGAACAGGAACGTGTGGGCGGAGCTAGACATGGTCACTGATCACTGGTTGGTCACTGGTAATAATCTCATTATTCTGACATCTTTACTTATAAGAAAGACTTTGAGATGTGTATGTACTGCGCAGATGGTGCGATGGAGCAGCAACCTGAGTGATTTATATCTATAATAATATTAATATAAAAACTATTAATGATCATTTTAAAATAAAAGAACAGCTTTAACACTTCAGCTCTCAGCGACGTGGTGTCTTCAACATGTGAGTGGTGATCGCAGCCCGACGCTGTGGGAGAGCAGGAACAGGAAGAGATTTGAGAGAAGTTTAATAAAAACATGTTGAAATAGAAAATCACACCGTGGTCCATCGCACAGAGACGACGATGAGGATGAGGATTTGGTCTCTTCACAGTTCACGTGAGATGATGGATCTTCGTGCTGTGAGACCTGAGTGCGGATTCAGCATCTCCTCCCACTTCCGCTTCCACAGCCGTCACCCTCACGCGCAGAGGAGCGACACTTCTGCATCAGCACTCTGAGTCAGAGAAGTTCGATCTGAATGACCCAGAGCTGGGTTTGTGTTTCGTTCACACTGAAGGCAGAGCGTTTTCGCATGTGTGAGGATGGACAAAGGCACCGAGATCCATTTCACATTGCCGGACGTTTAGAGGAGACGACTGAGGGATGAGATTATTGTGTCACGCCACTTTTTTACACTTCTGTTGGCTTGTTTGTGACTTTCTCAAGATGGTAGATCATTTCTGTAGAAATAAATCAGACCAGAGCTTTCTAGTCCAGTCCATTGTGCAGAGGTCAAGGGTTCCTCAAGGAACCTTTACAATGACCTTAAAGGGATTTCTCTATATTTTTCTAGGCGTATGTAAGCCGGAGAACCCTTTAAGGTTGTATACAGAAAGTCTGTTCCACATCGTGTGTGTGATGGGGACCAAAAACAGCTCAATGATGACACTTTCAACTTAAAAACATCATAAGACCTCAATACAGTTCTGAAAAGTTTTTATTTTAAACCATCATATATGGGATGTACGGGGCACGGTGGCTTAGTGTGCCCCATACATCCTCACACCTCCAGGGTCGGGGTTCGATTCCCACCTCCACCTTGTGTGTGTAGAGTTTGCATGTTCTCCCTGTGCCTCGGGGGTTTCCTCCGGGTACTCCGGTTTCCTCCCCCGGTCCAAAGACATGCATGGTAGGTTGATTGGCATCTCTGGAAAATTGTCCCTAGTGTGTGATTGTGTGAGTGAATGAGAGTGTGTGTGTGTGTGTGTGTGTGTGTGTGCCCTGCGATGGGTTGGCACTCCGTCCAGGGTGTATCCTGCCTTGATGCCAGATGATGCCTGAGATCGTCACAGGCTCCCCGTGACCCGAGGTAGTTCGGATAAGCGGTAGAAAATGAGATGAGTGAGTGAGAGTGAGTGAGTGAGAGTGAGTGAGTGTGAGTGAGTGTGAGTGTATACGGTATGTAATATTAATATCCATACTCATTATCCGAGGAACATTTTAACAAACAATGCGTCTTTATAGTATT
>NC_083479.1:21303477-21343477 GCF_030014155.1 Tachysurus vachellii
ACAGTGTGTAGGTGCACTTCTCTGTTCTGAGGATGATGATGATGATGATGTGACAGGGCAGGAGCATGGCAGAAAACACCCCCCCAGTGTCTGAGTTAACCATGACCTACAGGGTGACTCCATCATCACTCCGTCTCTCTCCTCCTCCTGACCGAGCCTTGATCTCTTTCTAATCTCTTGGTTATGGAAAACACAAAGGCTCCTCATCATGGCACCTGCAGCCCCTCCGTTACATCCCATATCACTTCCTGTTCCAGCCTCAGGCTCTTATCCAACATGTTTATGTTTTATTGAAGCTGTACACAGTGCAAGAGGAACGAGAGAAGGAAATGTGCATGACTTACTGTGTTCCTTTGACACGTTTGATTGAGGTTAATGGATTTCAGCTTCCATTGATGTTAAAGAGCTCTTTTTCAAATGCAAAGACACTCTGCTGAGCTCAGACTTTATTTTTAATCTGTGTGTGTGTGTGTTTGTGTGTTTGTGTGTGGGTGTGTGTGTGTGTGTGTGTGTGTGTGTGTGTGTGTGTGTGTCTCAGGGTGTTGATGGAGAGCTTTTCGAATGACAGCCGGGACAGTGGTCATCACAGGCGGGATTCTAGCTACAGTAATCTTACTGTGCATCATTGCAGTACTGTGCTACTGTAGACTGCAGGTAAGACCAGTCTCTCTCTCTCTCTCTCTCTCTCTCATCTCTCTCTCTCTCTCATCTCTCTCTCTCATCTCTCTCATCTCTCTCTCTCCCTCTCTCTCTCATCTCTCTCATCTCTCTCATCTCTCTCTCTCATCTCTCTCTCTCTTTCTCTCTCTCATCTCTCTCATCTCTCTCTCTCTCATCTCTCTCTCTCATCTCTTTCTCTCTCTCTCTCTCTCATATCTCTCTCTCTCTCACACACATCTCTCTCATCTCTCTCTCCCTCTCTCTCTCATCTCTCTCTCTCTCATCTCTCTCTCTCATCTCTTTCTCTCTCTCTCTCTCATATCTCTCTCTCTCACACACATCTCTCTCATCTCGCTCTCATCTCTCTCTCTCATCTCTCTCTCTCTCATCTCTCTCATCTCTCTCTCTCATCTCTCTCGCTCTCTCTCTCATCTCTCTCTCTCATCTCACTCTCTCTCTCTCTCTCTCTCTCATCTCTCTCTCGCTCTCTCTCATCTCTCTCGCTCTCTCTCATCTCTCTTTCTCTATGTACTGCAGTAAAATCGAATCATCTGTCTCATGAGTGTCCGTGTCCTCAATGTGCTGCGAGTCTAAGTGCTCTCACACACCTCTCTCACACACCTTTAGTATAGTTTATCGCCCCAGATACAAAAACATTTATAACAAACTGTTTCACACCAAAATTGTGGATTTTGTGAAATTCTGCATATAAATTTCTAAATAAGGAAACTTGTTAACGTGACCCTCGGCTGCGAGGATGAAGAGAATCAGTGAAACTTATCTAAACACCTTGGGATTTGTTCCTTTTTTCAGGCCATGAGAACATTTACACACAACTTTTCTAAAAGACTTTAGACTATTTTAGGACGTCCTCTGTGTTTCAGACATGTCCTCTTTTAGAGACCATAAAAAGCAGTCCACTGAGGTCCAGAGACTTCTGTGCAGTGATGGCAGTTTTGATTCTTTACAGAGCCATTCAACTTCCAAATGTTCTTCTGGAGTTCTTTGTTTCTTCTAATTCACAACACAACACACAACACAAACTAGAACACGTGTGTATTCCCATACTTTCATTCATTCATTCATTCATTCATCTTCTACCTCTTATCTGAACTACCTCGGGTCACGGGGAGCCTGTGCCTATCTCAGGCGTCATTGGGCATCAAGGCAGGATACACCCTGGACGGAGTGCCAACCCATCGCAGTGCACACACACAATCACACACTAGGGACAATTTTTCCAGAGATGCCAATCAACCTACCATGCATGTCTTTGGACCTGGGGAGGAAACCGGAGTACCCGGAGGAAACCCCCGAGGCACGGGGAGAACATGCAAACTCCACACACACAAGGCGGAGGCGGGAATCGAACCCCCAACCCTGGAGGTGTGAGGCGAACGTGCTAACCACTAAGCCACCGTGCCCCCCTATTCCCATACTATTATTACCAAATTCCTGTCTGCTGTTATTTGTACATGTCCCACTTATGCACTCGTTCTTCATTGTTACTCTGTGCCAAATGACTCAGCTGTTTCATTCAGTTTCTTTTTTTAATCTCAGTTGCACTGTGAGATTAATTGTGTTATAGAATCATGGATATCAAATATCACTTGCATAAAAGAGCCGATTCAAAGAGTCGACTCGTTTGTGAAGAACTCCCAAGGTTCGTCTAAATAAATTGGCTCAAGAGTCGATTAGTTTGTTAACGAATCCCAGTGTTCAAGTAAAACAGTTGGCTCAAGAGTCGAATCGTTTGTGAACGACTCGCGGTGTTCAGGTAAAATAATTGGTTTAAAGAGTCGAATCGTTTGTGAACAGCTCCCAGCACTCATTTGAAGGAGTCGGATCGAAGCGACGACATTGTTAGTTCCTTTGGTAGAAGACGGTTTTCTGTGTGAGACAACAAGCCCCTGACACACATTCTCGCACACAAACACACCCTCACACCTCAGATTTTGAGGTCTTTTTCTCATTAGCACCCTTTAAACTCTATTTATAGATCAGATGATTAATTTTAGGCTGATCCAACGACAGCTTTCATTGTTCTCTATAAATGAGGACCTCAACCTAAAATTTTCTCTCCTGTGGATTCACCCATGTCCTTTAATCCTCTCCCTTGGAACCACAAGCTTATAATTCCACACAAGCAGCAAAATTTTAGTTTTTAATATTCATTTATCTTATTTCTTTTTTTTTTTTTTTTAAGATGTTATTGCAAAGCGGCAATACTGGTTATTTATATCCATCACCATCACCATGGTTACATTCCAACATGGTTAAAGGTGCATTAATTTAGTAATAATCTACTCCAGGTGTCTCAATTATAAAATAAAGGAGAAAATTAACAGACGGTTCTGTGAGAAACATGTTTTTAAATGAAACATTTCTACATGATGATGATGAACAGGAAGCCGCAGTAAACCAGAGAAAACAGGACTCGCTTCTGCAGACGGACACCATCCATTTTGTGACGTTAAAGTAAATAAAAAATTCATCACTTTTTTCCCAGATAAAACCTTTTCACTGTAACATTTGCATTTTCTCTAAGATGATGCTGTGGGTGAAGATGCTGCTGTCTCAGATTTATGTGTAGAGCCGTACGATATGTTGATAGAATAACGATATCATGATGAATGATGTCACAATACACTTTCCTGAGACAACATGGGTTTTGAGGATTGATTTTTCTCTAACAGAGTTTAATTTTAAATCAACCTAAAAATTTTAATATATAATGACTTTGATTTATCAGACACTCGATAGACACGTTTTATATCATGCCTTTCAATGACTGTATTCGTAAAACACTCCCAAACGTGTGGTTTGAGCTGGTTGTCATAGTAACAAGTCCAGCCGCAGTGTTGAAGATTCAGCTTCATTAGGATCAGGTCAAATCGTCAGCAGTCCAGTTTGGCCGTGTCTCAGCAGAGCCAGCAGACGTGCTGATGGACGGAAAAATCCTGATGCAGCTTTAGAACGTTTTTTTAGGAGATGATGGATGTGGAGAGGTTCATAACATCTCAGTGTTGATCCCATGACTCTGTCCAGCTCTAGATGAGTCCTGATTGGTGTCACTGTTACCAACACAGAGCTGATTATTTTCCTTTAAAGTATGACCCCAAGTGTTTTTTTTTCCTTTTACAGCTGCTTATTTTGCAGAATTTCTAGGAGGCTGTGTCCTGAATTACATTGTTGTCACTGTGTTTTAGTATTATTGCTGTAAGAAGGAGGAGTCCGAGTCGGAGGAGGAGGAGCCTGACTTTGCCGTGACGTCTCGTCTGCCGCCTGTACACTCCAACCACAACATCCTGGCTCCTGCTGTCTCCCCGGTGCCCACCCCCAACGGGCCGGCCCTGTTCACGCCCCCACAGCCAACACGCAAGCTGACCCGCTCGCAGACGTTCTGCCCGTCCTGCACACACTACGACATGCCCTTCTACCTGCAGCAGCCGGACAGCCTGAGGAACGGCGGTGAGCGTCTGAGCTTCCGCAGTGTCCAGCAGCACGAGCTGGAGCTTCCCACGCCCCTGTCCACACCGCTGCCCACACCGCTGCCCAACTACCACAAGCTCAACCTGAACCGCTCCGTCACCATGAGACAGATGTTCACACGCAGCTGCAGCATCAGCACCGACGTCTAGCGCTGGGAGAGCGTCTGACCTGCGCCCCCTGCAGGCCTGGAGCAAATCCACAGGTCCGTACAGACGCTCGGTTAGAGCTCAGGCTCAGAGGACGCTACACAGAAGGTGTAAATGTTTTAGCACACAAAACACATTCATGGAAAGTGGTGAGGAATAAAAATGTAAAAGCTATTAAATGAATTAATCCTGATGTTAGGAGGTGGTTTGGGGAAGTGAAGAAAAAAAGGGCTCGAGAGAGTTTGTGTGATTGTCTCATTTTGGTCTAGAAAAGAAAAAGAGATCACAACACTTTCTTTTGTACATAAAGTTTAACTTGTCATTTTGTAACACCTGTGTTTGTGAATGTGTGTAAGTGAGTGTGCGAGTGTGTGTGAGTGAGTGTGTATGTATTTGTGTGAATGAGAGTGCGTGTGAGTGTGTATGTGTGTGTGAGAATGAGAGAGATATATTATCAGGATTAAACTGTAAAATACAGTGTGTGAGAGTGTGTGAGTTAGTGTGTGTGTGAGTGAGTGTGTATGTGTGTGTTTGTGAGTGAATGTGAATATGTGTGAGTGAGGGAGTGAGTGTGTATGTGTGTGTTTGTGAGTGAATGTGAATATGTGTGAGTGAGGGAGTGAGTGTGTGTGTGTGTGTGTGTGTGTTGTGTGTGTGTGTGTGTGTGTGTGTGAGA
Source organism: Tachysurus vachellii (assembly GCF_030014155.1). Lineage (NCBI taxonomy): Eukaryota > Metazoa > Chordata > Actinopteri > Siluriformes > Bagridae > Tachysurus > Tachysurus vachellii. Next base: position 21,308,452 of record NC_083479.1, read on the forward strand.
ATGAGAGAGATATATTATCAGGATTAAACCGTAAAATAAAAATGAAAACATACAAACTGACTGAAGAGAAAAAGTAAACAAGCTCAAATTTGAGCTGCAATAAAAAGATCTGAAATAATCATGAAGTAGAAAATAAACCAAACAAAAACACGAACTTTCATTTGTGTTATTTCTTAAATTGACATTGCAGTGTATTTATCCAGAGACACATCGATGTTTTTAAATCTTATTCCGTGGGTTTATAGGATGTGATATTATCTGGAACATCTGGTTCCTCTTCTCTTGCTGAACAGAAGCGAGGCTCTGGGCTGCAGACTCCAGTGGACTGACATCAGGTTCTTCTCAGCCTGGCTGTGTGTGTGTGTGTGTGTGTGTGTGTGTGTGTTTCTTTTCGTTCCCAGAGAAAATGATTAAATGATTATTTTGTTTTCAGTTACAGAAATGATTCATGAGTTCGAGAATGATTTCTTTTTAATATCTCAGATTTATTCTTTACAGGTTTAACGGTGAGGTTTTGTCCTAATGGTGATTTTCTGACTTTACAAACACCAAGTAGTCATACTGTGTGTACTTTCACACACACACCCACATACACAAACACACACACACACACACAGACATACACGCACACACAAACAGATACATGGACACACACAGACACACACAAACACACAAGGCCAGGTAAGACAAGTAAGTGCAATGAATTTAGGGTAAAGAGTAAATATTAGACATGATTATTAGTATTAAAATCTTTATTATTATTATTATTATTATTATTATTATTATTATTATTATTATTATTATTATTATTCTGTATACTCTTGGCTTTGTTGCTGTACATTTTCGCTAGTTTCTGGGTTTCATCTTCCTGAAGTGATGTCATGTTTTAACCTGTACAACCATGAACACAATGTTGATAATAAAACTGGAGAAAATCTGACATCTCTGAATGTGTATTGAGTTTATGAGGAGCCATGTGACTGGGTTGCCAGATCATGAGCTGTGTGACGGGTTGCCAGATCATCGAAAACTAGAACCCGTGACACTGTCAGACCTGGAGCTCAACGCACAAATAAACTGTCAGTTTAATAAATAAAGCGACTGAAACAGCAAAAAGAGTCTCATAAGTATAAAGGATATATTTTTATTAACAAAAAAAAAACACTTACACTACGATAGAAAGTCAAAGTACAGATGGACCAAAGATCATTTTTATTTACTGAACATTTTTACATCGTTCTAAATCACGGAGAATTTATTTACAGAGATGTTGTGTACTGATTCTGAAAGTCAGACAGACCCGTCAGTAGTGTGTGTGCTGGACAACAACAACAACAACAACAACAACAACAACAAGAAAATAATAATAATAATAAGTATAATAATAATTAAATAATAACAATAATAATAATAATAATAATAATAAAATGATAACAACAACAATAACAATAACAGCAACAACAATAATAAAAAAAAATCATAATAATAAAATTATAACAAAAATAATAATAATAATAAATTACAACAACAACAACAACAATAAAATAATAATAATAAGTATAATAATAATTAAATAATAATTATTAGTATAATTATAATAATAAACAATTATAACAACAACAATAATAATAATAATAATAATAATAATAATAATAATAATAATAATAATAATAATAATAATAATAATAATGTTTGCGGGCTTTCATCATTTTCCCTCTAAAGTTCTTCTCCTGTGATAGATTAATTTACCCAGACTGCACTGCTCCTCTTCACACCATCCTCTAATTAATCACCTTATATTAATAAGCCATATAATGAATTACAGTCCAGATGAGAAGTAATAAAGGGGTGAAGAACCTTTTCCAGGTCACTGAAGTTCACAATCGGTTTAAGTCTGTAAAATAAATCTTAACTGTTCTTGACAACAGACCTGATTGAGACTTGGTGGGAATCTTTAATGACTTTTTATTTATAAAGAAATATAGAAGTGAATAATTGCACCTAATTGTTATTTCCAAGTGACAGCAGGTAAAATAGAAGCAGGTGAAAATTCTATTACATTCTACTTCCACCTGCTGGACAAATATGACACAATTGTACTTTTTACATTCAAAACGAACCGATTGAATAAAATTACTTCTTTAATTGGATACGATACAAAAAAATGCTATTTTGGGAAATTAATAATTAACTCTTATCACACTGATAAAGCATTATAATAAGACATTATTGCTTAATAATACCACACTGACACTTTATTATATAGAAATATAGATACATTTTCAGAATGCTAAGATTTTTAGAAAATCTGTTAAACATAATTCTTGCAGTAAATAATTTGATTAGTAATGTCCTGTCTCCCAGCTTCGGATACTAGAATCAAAACCTCTCCAATATGGCGGAGGCGTCGACGTGTTGCCTTCACTGGGAACAGCGTTACGTTACGTTACGTTACGTTACGTTACGTTACGTTACGTTACGTTACGTTACGTTACGTTACGTTACGTTACGTTACGTTACGTTCGTCCCGTACTTTTGGAACCACCAATAAAATCACCCGCTTTAAATAATGACGTGTAGTATTTCAAATCAAGGCGGGATCCAGTACCGTCAGAATGACGCAGAGCTAATCTCATCCTGCTAGCGGTCTGACTGTTATAACGTCTCAAATTAATAAATAGATCTAAATCAACTGCAGAATGGATTCTGAAACCGGACAAAACATAAAATCAGATCACGATGAAGATAAAACTTTAAAATTTACACCACAAAGAGGTGGAAGTTTGCTAGCTACAAGAAGAAGGTAAACAAGCGCTTAGCGCTTAGCATGAGCCTGAGGTGCAGGGTTGCCAGATTTAAACGATTTCACGTCTTTTAAGTAGTCTTAACTGTTCCAGATGTTTGAGTTGTAAACTAGTTTGTAAAGGTTTTCATTTTCCTAAATTCAATGTGAGTTTGTTTTCATGAGCTGATAAACTGTCATATTTATTTATATAAATATTTAAATATTAAATTACATATGCATATTATATAAGTGTAGTTACAGTGCTCAAAAGTATACACCCCCTCTGACATGCTCTAATGTATTTGTATATTATTAATGTGTCCATATCATCAAAGATATTCTGAGACGTGTTCAGGGTAAGGGGGGGCACGGTGGCTTAGTGGTTATCACGTTCACCTCACACCTCCAGGGTTGGGGGTTCGATTCCCGCCTCCACCTTGTGTGTGTGGAGTTTGCATGTTCTCCCCGTGCCTCGGGGGTTTCCTCCGGGTACTCCGGTTTCCTCCCCCGGTCCAAAGACATGCATGGTAGGTTGATTGGCATCTCTGGAAAATTGTCCATAGTGTGTGAGTGCGTGAGTGAATGAGAGTGTGTGTGTGTGCCCTGTGATGGGTTGGCACTCCGTCCAGGGTGTATCCTGCCTTGATGCCCGATGACGCCTGAGATAGGCACAGGCTCCCCGTGACCCGAGGTAGTTCAGATAAGCGGTAGAAGATGAGTGAGTGAGAGAGAGTGTTCAGGGGAAGTCGTGGCCTACTGGTTAGAGAGTTTGACTCCTAACCCTAAGGTTGTGGGTTCGAGTTTCGGGCCGGCAATACCACGACTGAGTCACGCACATATTTTTGCATTGACTAACTTGATTTCTGTTCTTCCTCAAACAGGACACTTCACTCAGAATGTAAGAAAGTCAACTCCAGTTTTAAATCTCCTGTGAGTAACAGCAGTCATGTGACCGACAGACGCTTTAAGTTCCACTGTTCACCTCAGTAAAATCATTTCACTAAACACTGACACACAGATGGTCACTGAGGTGTGTGTGTGTTCTGTACAGGTTCAGGTTTCTAGCATGCCGAATAACAGAGTGTGTGTTGAGGAGGAGGTCAAAGAACTACAGAACACACTGCTGCAGCTGGAGTCTGACATCAAACTGCTGGAAAACGAGTGAGTGACTGTCTGTATGTGTGTGTGTGTGTGTGGGGGGGGGGGCTCATAATATTTAGCTGATCATTTTGTTATTATCAGTGATTTTAAGGCAAGGAGACACACACACACACACACACACCTCTGGTAGCACAACACAGTAGCTGAATTCTGTATTAATGCCTCAGGTTTTAAATCAGTAAACCAATCACACTTACACCGTTGTTCAGTCCATAGAATACAATAATCTCTGTCCGTGCTGTTGCTTAGCAACCAAAGCTTATTGTTAACGGACTACAGTAGGAAATGTTATAAAAAAAAATTATTTATTGAACACACTCCCGTTTATTGAACACATGGATCCCAGTGTGTTTAGAGAAGAATCACGTTCACTAAAGATTTTGTGTTAAACAGTTAATTAACTTTAATAGTAACAATCACGACAGGGTTGAAAGAATGATCTGATTCTAATCTAATCTAATCTGCTGATTATGTAATTATTAACATCATTCAGAAAAAAAAATGTATTTGAAATGTGAGAAGCTCAACTCTGAATTCAGGAAGTTTCCACCTGAAACATTTGGAAAGTCAAACAGATAAAGTGACTTTAGTGTTTTGTGATTTTTTTTTTTTTTTTTTACACAGAGGAGTGTGTGTGCACGAGCTCGATCTCCACATTAACCTGCTGCATGAATATAACGACATCAAGGACATCGCACAGACTCTTCTAGGCAGACTGGGTAAAGCTCACACAGCGGCCCTGTCCCAAATGCCTTTGTATTCACTACGTGTGCTCACTATGTAGGCTTTAACAGAAAAGGTGCAGCAGTTTGACTCACAGATGTTGAAATACACAATTATAATATGCTGGGGATTACACACACACACACACACACACACACACACACACAGTCTTACAGACTCTCAGAAACACCTACGCCCAGATGCTCACACACACACACACACACACACACACACACACACACACATGCAAACATATGCACACACATACATGCAGTGACCCACAGACAGACGTACGTATACACATGCAGAGTCACACATAGACAGAAATATGCACAGACACACACACACACACACAGAGAAAGACAGACACACACATGAAGAGTCACTCAGAGAGAAAGACACAGACATGCAGAAACACACACACACCCCAGTGTACAGTAATATATGAGTATGATAATGGCACTGCATTCTCCACAGTTCCTCCACATAAAGAGCTCCTTTTAGAGCGTCAGTGTGTCATACAGCCTCTCTACTGTCGCCTCTTCACCCTGTGTGTTAACACAACTGTCCTTCTGTGTGTGTCACTCACAGCCGGCCTGCGCAGCGTCACCACACGCGACTTGTACGCTCGGTTCGGCATGGAGCTGGACGACTGATTGGCTGAACTGTGCTGTGGGAGGACAGACCATGGTGTTCCCACTGACGGGTGACTCTGGAGTTGAAACATTTTCATTCTGACTTCCACAGTCTCACTCAGTGAGTTACTCCACCAGCAAAGCTCCTTAAGGGCTCTTTTTACTGAGTGACTGAGTGGTACGAGGAAGCGGTGTCACTAATACACCCAGAAGTGCAAAAATCTGTTTATTATCAGTTGAGCATCTGCTTTACAAGTCTCAGTGAATTAGCTGTTGTTGTAGATATAATAATGTATTAATATAAACCTGCATTTTATCATTAATCACCTGAACAGTTACTTTTCATCTCTCTACAGTGTAAAAAGTCAATGTGTAAAAGTCACTGTTTAAACTGTTAGAGTTTAACTGTAAAATGTTGATGGCTGTAATGTTCCAGTGTTTGTTTTGTTGGACATAAAAATAATAGATGTTTTGTTCACTTTAGTCAAATCAAAGCAATAAAACCTCTCTGAACATTCTGTAGGTGATAGATGATGGGTGGGGAAGTGAAATACCTGACACGAGCTGTGGACAACACTGATAATGTCTATAGCTCTGATAGCAGCCTGCAGTAATCTCTTCTTTATCTATAAACACTGTTAGCTAAAAGACCATTCACACTCACTCTTATTTCATCATGTCTGAATTTCAAACCACACAAAGTCTATAGCAACTGAAATAACGTCTAATTGCATTTTATGTTATTTATAATAAAACTAATTTGTTTGAATGTATATATTCACATTTGTAAGTGAATGTAACACAAAAATGCTGACAAAACTTTCTGGAGTGTTTTTAATGCTCTCTGGAACTCTACTGAGGATTTAGGGGAGGGTCTAGAGATAAAAAGGAAAATGATATTCACTGATACCTTTGTCCAGCTTCAGTAAGAGCTTTATCCTGAGGTGGATCCGAAGCTTATCCCAGGAATACTGTGTGTGAGGTAGGAATATTTTCAGGATGTGATACTGGCATGTCTCAGGGAACATCACACACATGCATGCTGCAGGTTTACTCCTAGGGCCTATTTAGCACAGCCAATCCAACGACCCACATGTTTTTGGATGGTGAGAGGAAAGCAGACAACATGAGAAACTCCAGACAGGCAGTAATTAGAACTCAAGAGCTCAGGAACCCTGGAGCTGTGAAATGATGACAGGATAAAATGTTACTGTTATATGTCTGTTAGACTTCTTAAACTGCTATTCTGCCATTCTGATGGAACAGGTTCAATATAGCTTTACTGTTAATTAGGTACTTGACTATAATAATAATAATAATAATAATAATAATAATAATAATAATAATAATAATAATCACTCAAGTTTCCAGTACAGTACAAAAACTGTCTAAGAAATTCTTACTCTGAATTCCTTCTGCTAAACAATGAATACTGTACAGATAGAGTTATAAAATAGTTGTAAAAGGATGTTGGGGAGGTCGGGTGTAGTTGTTATTCCAGTTCATTCCAAAGGTGTTCGGTGGTGTTGAGGTCAGGGCTCTGTGTAGGACACTCCAGTTCTTCCTTCTAGTTCAACCTGCGGTTCCAGTTCACCTACTATCAGAATTAGTGTGTCCTAAATCGTAGTATGTGGAAATCAGTATCACAAACATGCCCAGGTGGTCTACAATATCCATCAGATCTCAGGACACTTTTTCACTCAGTGTTGATCTTAGGACACTTTTTTAGAGTAAATAGAGGATATAGAGCTCTTCTTAAGAGCTCTTCTTACTGAGTGGTACGAGGACGCTAATACACCCAGAAGTGCAAAAATCTGTTTATTATCAGTCTCAGTGAATTAGCTGTTGTAGATATAATAACGTATTAATATAAACCTGCATTTTATCATTAATCACCTGAACAGTTACTTTTCATCTCTCTACAGTGTAAAAAGTCAATGTGTAAAAGTCACTGTTTAAACTGTTAGAGTTTAACTGTAAAATGTTGATGGCTGTAATGTTCCAGTGTTTGTTTTGTTGGAAATAAAAATAATAGACTGTTTGTTCACTTTAGTCAATTCAAAGCACTTTTTCACTCAGTGTTGATCTCAGGACACTTTTTTTGAGTATATAGAGGATGTAGAGGATATAAAGTATATAGAGTATGTAGAGGGTATAGAGAATGTAGAGGATATACAGTATATAGAGTATATAGAGTATATAGCATATCAATCAATCAATCAATCAAATTTTATTTATAGAGCACCTTACAACAGCCAGAAGGAGCACAAGGTGCTTTCCAGTAAAACAACAATAAAAAATAAAATCAATTAGAGCACAATGAACATAAAATAGCAGTTGAAACAGGGTCTACGTGTTAAAAGCTTGTATGAATAAATGAGTTTTATCGCAGTTTTAACTGCGATTTAAAAACACTCAGTACAGTGATAGATCGTAAGTGTGCTGGAAGTGCGTTCCACAGCTTTGGTCCCTTGATGGCAAATGACCAGCCTCCAAACTTCTCATATTTGTATCTGGGAGTGACCAGAGAGGTATGTCCAGAGGAGCGGAGAGATCTGGCTGGTTGGTAGACCTTTATTAATTCTGTGAGGTAGGCCGGGGCCAGACCATTGATGGCCTTGAACACATATATAGAGTATGTAGAGGATATACAGTTTATAGAGTATATAGAGTATGTAGAGTATATAGAGTATGTAGAGGGTATAGAGTATGTAGAGGGTATAGACGATATAGAGGATGTAGAGGATATAGAGTATGTACAGTATATACAGTATATAGAGGACATAGAGGATATAGAGTATATAGAGTATGTAGATTATATAGAGGATGTAGAGGGTATAGACGATATAGAGGATGTAGAGGATATAGAGTATGTACAGTATATACAGTATATAGAGGACATAGAGGATATAGAGTATATAGAGTATGTAGATTATATAGAGGATGTAGAGGATATAGAGGATGTACAGTATATAGAGGACATAGAGGATATAGAGTATATACAGTATGTAGACTATATATAGAGGATGTAGATGAGTTTGTTGACGTCTTACAGGAGCTGGCTTTGTGCACAGGGGTTTGTTTCATGTCAAATCAGGTTTGAGTCTCATACAGTAGTTGCAGTGAAGGGAAGTTATAAAGCTACTGTACAGTCGTGTGCTTTAGTCCTTCTGACAGTGTGAGGAAGACTCTCGTGTGTGTGATGGTAAGGATGTCGACATACTGTCACCTGTACAGAATATACCACGGATTCTGCGGCACTTTGCGCAGACTTGACGCTCACGAACACGCGCTACAACAATGCGCAGGTCCTACTGACACTTTACACGCCTCAGAGCACTGCAGCTAAAATCCTGGACCGACACCAACACACACAAATCACTCTGTAGGGATTACAAAGGCTTCCGTTTTTAATATTCTATCTGATTAGGAGTAGAGGAACAAGTCCAGGTTTACACCGTGATATAGCGACACAACACGCAGTAATATGTGGAATATTTCATCACTTTATTACACTTTAATACACAAGCCCCGCCCACCGCCGTGTCGTCACGGTCGTGCTGGCAGGCGATTGGTTCACACAGCTGTCAGTCAGCGCTTAGTGCCTGAGAACAGGGAAGAGCGGTTTAGCTGAGAAATGATAAGGTCATTGTGTGTGAGTGGCTCCGGTCAGCGTGGCTTTACTAACACATACTGATTAACATCATATGTTTATTATCACTATAATGGAGCGGAGACGAGTCTCAGCGCGCGGATGATTTACTGCACTGATATTTAAAGGAGAAAAAGCCACATTATAGATATAAGCTGATCAAGGTGGCGCTAACGCATCGGGACGGACTGAGAATACACACAAGGCCTCAGGTAATGTCTTTAACACAAACAAATCATCAAATAATCCTCGTTTATAACCGCAGAACGTCCATTTCCGGCGTTTTCTTTATGTATTATTCATTGATTGTGCGCGCGCGCTCGGGCTCGTGCCCGTGCTCGCGCGCGTGCGGCTCCCTCACAGCCTTGTGACAGAGATGCTGCTTTCACTGATTAACGCTCATCTTTCAGACTTTAAGATGAACATTTTATACCTTAGCCATATCTCATCGGTCAGTTCTGAGAAACTGTGTCGATAAACAACTCAGACGAGACGTATTATTAACGTTAGACGTTAAAAACCTCTATTAAGCTCGTTAGCTCTTCCGCATTGAGCTCGTTGCCCTGGAAACAGAATCTTACCGGAAAATGTGGCTGCGGTCGTAAATTGTAATTCATCATCATCGTCATCATTATCATCATCAATCTTACTGATTGATATTAGGGGAGATATTATTATCATCAGTGTGTGTTGCTCGGTTTAGATATCTTACTACATCTTACTACATCTACATCCATCACACTATCATTAGCAATAGGATTATTTTCCTCTATTTATTATTGTGTTATATTGTTATTTCAATATTATCAAAGTTAAAAGGAAACTCCTGAGAACATCCTGCAGTGTCTAGAGCATGTGTGGGGTTTTTTATTTAATTATTCACAGTTATATAGTCTAACATTGTGCTAAAGACCATGTGAGGATGTGCATGTGATCTACAACATAACCTTCACTTGCTCAGACTTTTGTGACACGTCCCAAACTGTCACAGCAAACACAATGGAGGGAACCTGAGTCTGGGTCTGACACCGTCTCAAGTCTGATGAGAAACGGCATCGTTACAGCCGAACACCACCGAACACCACCACCATGTCACTTTATTAAAAGCTCAGACTTTTGAGTTGTGGGAAGTGTCAAGAACCAAAAATGCAACATAACCAGGACCTAAACACTAGACAGGAACATTTAAGTGTGTGTTCTGTGAATTAAGGGTTTGGTTCTTTAATTTCTCCAGTCAAGTGAAATAAACTACTTTCATATTGACTCATAAGTGAAAAAACAAAAAAGATTTGAAACACACTGTTATAATCACCATCTCAGTCTGAGGACGTCATGAAGGCATCATTAAATGGTTAAATACGGAAATGTGTGGACGCTTTGGGCAACCAGTCCGGAAGCATAGAAGAGCTTGAGTTTAGGGCCCTATTTAATGGGTCTACAGGAGATCCGTTAAAGGTTCTGTGTGGAAACCTACAGCAGGGAGGTTCTATACACACACACACTCTCACACACTCTCTCACACACACACACGCACACACACACAGTATATGACTAAGTCAGTGTGGAATTCCGTATTTGTTTGCTGATCTAGTTTCTTTCCAGTTTTACTTCATAGTGATGTCATCTGTCAGTCAGTCTGCACCTCAGTGGGTGGAGTCAGGGGTAATTACAGGGGTTATCACTAGAGTGTGGGGTAGAGAGTAACGTAAACAGGTCAGCTGGCTTAAAGAGCAGTCTAGTATATTTAATCTGTAACTTCAGGTATGATTGTTTCAGCCGTATATCAGGTTGTGATTTTAAAAAGGAAAGTAAACAGGAAAAAGACAAGTTTTTTTTTCTCTGTAAAAGGTTTTCGATTTCAGACAGACATCGGATCAGGCAGCAGCTTTGGAAAGCCAGGAATTCAGTCTGTCGTGTGTGTGTGTGTGTGTGTGAGATAAAGGAGCACATGTCTGCTCCGGTGCAGGTGTGTCCATGTTTGTTTACTCCAAAACAGGAAGTTCAAACTGCTGATTTCCTGCAGCCGTGCAGTGACGTCACGTTGTCCCAATTATTTAGATGGAATTTTCTGTATTTAATCCGTGATCCACTAAAACCCATCATCGTTACACGCTTGAATCCCAGATCACTTCCTGTTCACAGGGGTGTAATGACACTAAGCACCCTGCCTACGTGTCCGTAATGTGAGTGAAGCTTCTTACTCGTCTCTCCTGAGCTGGTCGCTGAGCTGCTACAAGCTTCCACTGTTACAGTAACACAAAAAAAAAATCAGCTCACATAATATAAAAAGGTTCATCTGTGCAAATCTGAAGTATATCAGACATCTTTAAAAACTCACAACGGGATATTTTTTGTCAAACACGATCTCTGGTGAGGAAAACGGACCTGGTTAAAAACCAGGAACACGAGATGGAAGAAAACGATACGGGACAAACATCAGATCAGCTGATACTCACAGTTTTGTGAATTGGGGGAAAAGCTACATGTTATGGTGTTGATCTGTAGCTCAAACATCATCAGGACTCTTTTCTTGTCTGGAACTTTTTGTATGAAGATGTCTCGTGTGTGTATGTGGTCCGGTGCGATCGCTCGATTGATTGATTTTAAATGTCTGTCCTGTCTGTAGCTAGCTTGTGTGCATAGTGCAGCCGTGTAACCATGGTAACCTGAAAGTAAACGGAGGGAGAGCCCTAGTAATAAAATCCTCTGATGTGATGTTTAATTTATGAGTCATGAAGAGGAGGAGGAGTCATGAGGAAGAGTTGTGAGCGTGAGAGCCTTGACTCTTGCCCTGATGAGTTTATAGTGCAGATTAAAGGTCACAGATCGTGTTCCATTCGCGTCTTATCAGCTCCAGATAAGTTTGTTTTCTCTCCTGGTTATTGCTCCTGGTATCAGCGGACATCTCAGCGTTTCTGCTTCACAACGTTCCTCCTGTTATCGCTATAAACGCTGAGCCTGTGTGAAGAAAGCTGTAATTACTGCGGGGACATATGATGATGATGATGATGATACAGATACACTAGATTCAATATGAATGATGTCTCAGTACACTGTGACAGACCAGAACATCTTTTCATTCGAAGCTGCTCATTTCAAGTTAACGTTTTCCACCAAAACTCTGAAATCTGAACAATTATGAATTCATTGGTAGGGTTTTTATTTATTTATTTATTTATTTTTTATTTTTATTTTTAGAAATTATCAAAACATTTATTTAACGTTATGATTTCTGTATAAAGGTCTCACATCTGTCAGCATCATGAGTGAATCATATCAGCTCTTTTAATTCCTACAGAAGATTAACTATGTGTATTGTGATCTTTATCGTGTGTGTGTGTAGGATGTTGCGTCTGGCGTGTACCACCGTGCTGCTCTTCGTGCTCAGGTTACTCCTGGCTTTACCCTGGGTTCAGGTTCTTCCTGCTGTCCTTATCTTCTTCCTGGGAACCGGAGGCTGGACGTCGCTGCGCATCTTTATGAAGACCATCGGCCGAGACCTGCAGTACGAGCCACAACACCACGTCACCGTAAACTTATCCAAATAAAATAACACACATTAAAAAACTCGAAGTTCAGCTGTCTTTTAAATAGTAACTGGAACAAAAATGAAAAAGTTCTGAGTGAAAAAGAAGAAACATCTGAAACGGAGTTAAAACTCCAGAAAACCTGCAAAAGTCCTCTGTTTAAAAATTTTAAATCATTAGCATTTATTTTTACTTTCAGTCAGACGCTTTATGAAACGTGTCTCAGTAAATGTAAATATTCACACGTGCAACTCATTTGAATATGCAAATATTATAAAATCACCGTCCAACGGACCGACGGTCCTGAGCACAAGACCAACGAAATAAGATTCCGATAACAGATTTAACGTTTAATCTACGCAGCAACGTCGGTGCGGAAAATAAAAAAAAAAATATTCTGATGAACATTTAGCATTTATGTTTTGTATAATGTGATCAGGTTCGCTTAAATTTCAATTATAATACATACAAAACACACACACACACACACACACCTCTACTAGAATTCTGTCCTAGCTTCTAGCTTTCACTTTCTACACTTTCTAGCTTTTTAACTTTAATTCTAATTCCCTTTTATTTTATTTGTATGATCATTTTAACATTGTTACAAAGCAGTTTTACAGAAACACAAACTTTACAGTATAAATGATGGCGGTGAGGCGACACTCACTGAGACGATCGTTACTCCGTCCTGCAGTTCAGGATTAGGGGGTTTGTCTGGAGCCTGTAAATCAGCTCTGTCCTGTTCTACAGCTCAACACACTGCAGTGAATTAGATCAGAAACCCAACAGGTTCGAGTCGCTCCGCTGTAACGTAACCAACACGACCTGGAGCTGAGAGACAGCTACAGGAGAGAGGGCCATGTGTCAGGAACAACACGAGGGAGATGGAGCTTCTACACAATAACACACACACACACACACACACACACACACACACACACACACACACACACACACTCAGCTGTTGTCACTTCTGGTCCTGCAGAATATAAACATGTATGAATGAAACTTTAAAATAAAAAGGGAAGCTTTTATATCTCAGATCACAAGATCGTTTGAGGATTTTATATTAACGTAGAAAGTTACTTACCGCTGCTTTAATGTAACTGAAGCTGCTGTATGTTAAGATTCGGACCCTTCTCTGAACCGTGTTTGTTTTCTTCCTCCTTCCCGTGTTCCGCAGTGCGGCCGTGGTGCTGCTGAAAGTGAAGCTGAACGTGAAGCGTCATCTGCGTCAGCGTAACACGATCCCCAAGATCTTCGCCGAAACGCTACAGAAGTACGGCGACAAGACGGCGCTGATCTTTGAGGGCACGGGCGAGCGGTGGAGCTTCAGGCAGCTGGACGAGTACTCCAACCGCGTGGCCAACCTGCTGCACCAGCGCGGCTTCAGGGAGGGCGACGTGGTGGCTCTGTTCATGGAGAACCGCTCGCAGTACGTCGGTCTGTGGCTGGGCATGGCCAAGATCGGCATCGAGGCAGCGCTCATCAACTTCAACCTGCGTCTGGAGGCTCTGGTGCACTGCGTCAACATCTCCAACGCCAAAGCCGTGGTGTTCGGCAGCGAACTGACTGACGGTGAGGGAAACATCATCACACACTCAAACTCATCGTCATGGAGATTTCTCCGTCCTCATCATCAGATCCAGTATTTAAAACATGACAGAAGGAAACCACAGTGTGACCATCGTTACTTTTTATTTTTCTTGATTATTTAAAAACAAATAGTTTTTTTTTACACTTTAAATGATGTTGTTTCTTTCCGAATATCAATCTATAAATTAAAATAAGACACTACGTAAACACAACAAATGTTAATCTAAATATAAACACAATAATGCATTCAAAATAATCATTAAATATTTATTCATTCATTTATTCATTTGAGCACTTATCACTTAATTTTTAAGGGAGAAGGAGGGAGAGAGGGGAAAAGAGAGAGAGAGAGAGAGAGAGAGAGAGAGAGAGGAAGGAAAGGAGGGAGTGTAGGAGGGGAGAGGTGAGGAGGGAGGGGGCAGTGAGGAAAGGGGTAGAGGGAAGTGAAAGCAGCACCACTTCATTAACCCCCTCAGATTAGGACACTGCAGTTGTTCTGGATTTACAGAATGATTGTGAAATAATCAGGAGTTCAATGGAACACACACGAGTCTTTATTCTGTTCACATGAGTCATTATAACTGTTTCTCTTTCTTCTTCCACATAAAAGAAATAAAGTGACTGATTTAAAGTTTTCTGTAAGGAGAATAAATGTTTATCTTATTCAGTGTGGTGAAGGAGTCTCCAGTGTCAGAGCTGTGTACCAGTCAGAGGTGAGGAGAGAGAGAGAGTGAAGGGAGTGAGTGAAGGGAGTGAGTGAAGGGAGTGTGAGTGGAGAGAGTGTGAGTGGAGAGAGTGTGAGTGGAGAGAGTGTGAGTGGAGAGAGTGTGAGTGGAGATCGTGTGAGTGGAGAGAGTGAAGAGAGAGAGAGGGAGTGAGTGAGTGAAGAGAGAGAGAGGGAGTGAGTGAGTGAGTGAGTGAAGAGAGAGAGAGAGGGAGTGAGTGAAGAGAGAGAGAGAGGGAGTGAGTGAGTGAAGAGAGAGAGAGAGAGGGAGTGAGTGAAGAGAGAGAGAGAGAGGGAGTGAGTGAAGAGAGAGGGAGTGAGTGAAGAGAGAGAGAGAGAGGGAGTGAGTGGAGAGGGAGTGAGTGACAGAGAGAGAGAGAAGAGAGTAAAGAGAGACTGATGAGGAAACATCTGATAGGACAGAAGTGACAACAGGGACGAGATCTTCAGAAACATTACATGTAAACAGATAAAAAAGTGTTGTGACGTGACGTACGGCGACGTACGGTGACCCATACTCACAATTTGTTCTCTGCATTTAACCCATCCGCAGTGTGCACACACACACACACACAGCAGTGAACACACAGCGTGAACACACGCACAGCGTGAACACACACCCGGAGCAGTGGGCAGCCATTTATGCTGCGGCGCCCGGGGAGCAGTTGGGGGGTTTGGTGCCTTGATCAAGGGCACCTCAGTCGTGGTATTGCTGGCCCGAGACTCGAACCCACAACCTTAGGGTTAGGAGTCAGACTCTCTAACCATTAGGCCATGATCCGCCCCACAAAGTAGATTGTGAATAATTGTAAACGTTCGTAAGTTGATGTGTGTGAGGAATAAAACACTGAGTCCTAATGAATCCCTTCAGGGAGGTGAGAGTAATAATGGTGAATATGCATGAATATGCAAATAGGACACGCCCTCATCAGCATCTCAGGGTTGTTCATATGAAGTTTAAAAATATGAATCTGTATTTAAAGTGTGTATTATGTCTTTCTGTCTGTCCGTCCCTCTATCTGTCTGTCCGTCTGTCTGTCCGTCTGTCTGTCTGTCCGCCCCCTATTTGTCTGTTCGTCTGTCTGTCCGTCTGTCTGTCTGTCCGTCTCTCTATCCGTCTGTCCCTCTATCTGCCTGTCTGTCTGTCCGCCCGCCCCTCTATCTGTCTGTCCGTCCCTCTATCTGTCTCTCCGACCCTCTATCTGTCTCTCCGACCCTCTATCTGACTGTCCGTCCCTCTTTGTCTGTCTGTCTATCTGTCTGTCCCTCTGTCTGTCCGTCTGTCTGTCTGTCTTTCTCAGCGATGTCTGAGGTGAACAGCTCCATGGGGAAATCTGTAAAGCTCTTCTGTTCTGGTGACTGGGATCCCAAACGAGTTCCTGAAGGAACCGAGTGTTTAGAGCTGCTCCTCCAGGCCGCGCCCACACACAAGCCCAGCCAACCACAGCGAGGCTTCACCGGTACGTCAGCCAATCACATGTTGACAGTTTGTCTGGGCGTGTTAAAGGTCCACATGGTTCTGAATTCTGATCTGATTTTCCCCGTTAGATCGTCTCTTCTACATCTACACATCAGGAACTACAGGAATGCCCAAAGCTGCGATCGTCGTCCACAGCAGGTAGAAAACCTCTCTTTATTTTCCTTCTCCTCTCCTCTCTTCTTCCCTTCTCTCATTTCCTCCTCCTGTCTTTTTTTTTTGCTCCTCTTCTCTTTTCTTCTCTCCTCTCATCTCTTCATTCTTCGTCTCCCTTCGTCTCCCACAATTTAATATTGTGTTTGATTTCCTCTCTTCTTTCTTCTTTCATCATCGTGTGTGTGTGTGTGTGTGTGTGTGTGTTGTAGGTATTACCGTATGGCTGCTCTGGTTTATTACGGTTTCAGGATGCGGCCGGAGGACGTGCTGTACGACTGTCTCCCACTTTACCACTCAGCAGGTAATACGATGCTTGCTGAACACTTCCTGTCAGATAAACTCTACAGGAAGTGTGGAAACAAGGACAGTTCCTCTATTTTATATTATTGCAACTAGTCGAAATCCTTAACATGGTGTGGGGCCTTTGTAGCGGTCAGTCTGAGTGGAGGAGGCGGGGCCTTTTATAGCTGTCAGTCTTACTGGAGGAGGAGGGGCCTTTTATAGCTGTCAGTCTTAGTGGAGGAGGCGGGGCCTTTTATAGCTGTCAGTCTTAGTGGAGGAGGAGGGGCCTTTGTAGCGGTCAGTCTTAGTGGAGGAGGCGTGGCCTTTGTAGCGGTCAGTCTTAGTGGAGGAGGCGTGGCCTTTGTAGCGGTCAGTCTTAGTGGAGGAGGTGGGGCCTTTGTAGCGGTCAGTCTTAGTGGAGGAGGCGGGGCCTTTTGTGGCTGTCAGTCTTAGTGGAGGAGGCGTGGCCTGTGTAGCGGTCAGTCTTAGTGGAGGAGGAGGGGCCTTTGTAGCGGTCAGTCTTAGTGGATAAGGCGGGGCCTTTGTAGCGGTCAGTCTTAGTGGAGGAGGCGTGGCCTTTGTAGCGGTCAGTCTTAGTGGAGGAGGCGTGGCCTTTTATAGCTGTCAGTCTTACTGGAGGAGGCGGGGCCTTTTATAGCTGTCAGTCTTAGTGGAGGAGGCGGGGCCTTTTATAGCTGTCAGTCTTAGTGGAGGAGGAGGGGCCTTTGTAGCGGTCAGTCTTAGTGGATAAGGCGTGGCCTTTGTAGCGGTCAGTCTTAGTGGAGGAGGTGGGGCCTTTGTAGCGGTCAGTCTTAGCGGAGGAGGCGGGGCCTTTTGTGGCTGTCAGTCTTAGTGGAGGAGGCGTGGCCTGTGTAGCGGTCAGTCTTAGTGGAGGAGGCGTGGCCTGTGTAGCGGTCAGTCTTAGCAGAGGAGGCTTGGCCTTTGTAGCGGTCAGTCTTAGTGGATAAGGCGTGGCCTTTGTAGCGGTCAGTCTTAGCAGAGGAGGCGTGGCCTTTGCAGCGGTCAGTCTTAGCAGAGGAGGCGTGGCCTTTGTAGCGGTCAGTCTTAGCAGAGGAGGCGTGGCCTCCCACTTTTCACAGCACACTATTTCATATAAAATTCTCTCTATCCTACAGTTCACTGTAAATCATATTTTATTAGAACTGTCTGTTTTGTTCTGTTCTGTGTCTCAGGGAACATCGTGGGCGTTGGTCAGTGTCTGATCCACGGCATGACCGTTGTCATCAAGAAGAAGTTCTCAGCATCCAAATTCTGGGACGACTGTATAAAATACAACTGCACGGTGAGTCAGACACGGAGACACACATCTTTACACCACACCCATTAGGTTAGGACTCCTTTCTGAAGGTATGAGGCCGACTCCACCCCTTTAGTAAAAATTCCTCTCTGCAGTTTTTGTGAAAAGCTTTTAAGGAGAAATATTTCATACATTCTGTCCTGCTCTGAACAAAAGACAACTCAATCCTCCCATCAGCATTATGGGTAATCTCTCCCCTTTAGTGAAACTTGAACATTACAAGAACATAGCAGCAGAACATCCAGAGCAGTGCACCATGTCATGAAAACGTTGAAACACCACCCAGATCAGGAGAAAAGGTCACGGGTCCAAAGTAAACAGCTCTGACTTCTACTACATTACATTTACAGCATTTGGGGAAGTTCATTCCACCATCTTGGTGCCAGAGCAGAATAGAGACTTGTAGTAAACTTACCTCTTACCCTGAGAGATGGTGGGACCAGTGGAGCAGTGCTGTAGATCTGAGGGTGTGAGGTGCAGTGTGAGGAGTGATGAGGGCTTTGAGATGGTCCATTTTTGGCTTTGTAGGCCAGCATCACTGTTTTGAATCTGATGTGTTCAGCTACCAGAAGCCAGTGGAGGGATCGCAGCAGTGTGGTGGTGTGGAGAACTTTGGCAGGTTGAACACAAGCCGTGCAGCTGCATTTTGGATCATTTGCAGAGGACGGATTGCGTTCATATGTAGACCTGCCAGTAGTGTGTTACAGTAATCCAGTCTAGAAATGACAAGAGACTGAACAAGTACCTGAGCAGCCTGTGTGGACAAAAATGGCCGAATCCTTCTAATGTTGTAGAGAAGAAACTGACATGAGCGAGTCACATTAGCAACATGAGAGGAAAAGGACAGAGTGTCCATGGTTACCCCAAGGTAGTGAGCTGTGGCTGAAGGGGAGATCAGATCGTTATGTAGGGATGTAACAAGATCATGACCTGGGGATGAATCACCTGATGATCAGTAGTTCAGTTTTGTTAGGATTGAGCTTTAACTGATGAGCAGTCATCCATGATGATATTTCTGCCAGACATGCTGAGATCTGATCAGAAGCTGTGGTATCTGAGGGTGGGAAAGAGAAGATAAGTTGTGTATCATCAGCATAGCAGTGGTAAGAGAACCTGTGTGAGGAAATATCTTCACTAAGAGAGTGAGTATACAGGGAGAAAAGAAGAGGACCAAGTACTGAGCCCTGTGGGACACCAGTGGAGAGTCTGTGTGGAGCAGATGTCACTCCACTCCATGTTACCTGATATGAGCGTCCTTCCAGGTAGGAAGTGAACCATTCCCAAGCTGATCCGCAAATCCCAAGACTCCTGAGGGTGGACAAGAGAGTCTTGTGATTGAACGTATCAAACGCTGCTGAAAGGTCTAGGAGGATAAGGATCTAGCAGCATGTAGTTTCTCAGAGACATCCAAAAGGGCTGTCTCTGTGGAATGAGCTGCTTTAAAGCCAGACTGTTGGGATCTTGGAGGTTGTTCTGTGAGAGATAGACAGACAGTTGATTATAGACAATGCGTTCAAGAATATTTGAAAGAAAAGAGAGAAGTGACACCGGTCTGTAGTTACTGATGTCTGATGGATCCAGAGCAGGTTTCTTTAGGATGGGAATAACCCTTGCTCTCTTGAAAGTAGTTGCTACCTGACCAGCTGTTATGGATCTATTGATGATAGTGGTAATGAAGGGCAGAAGGTCTTGTGAGATGGTCTGGAGCATAGTGGAAGGGAGTGGATCCAATGGGCAGGTGGTAGGATTGCAGGACTGGATGAGATGTAAAATCTCTTCTGCTGATAATGTTGAGAAATGCGACAACGATGGAGTGGGGAATCCATCCTGTGAGATGTAAGTGCAGTCGGGGCTGAAGTGAAGGTCCTGCAGATTTCCTCAATCTTCTCCTGGTAGAAAGAAGCAAAGTCTTCTGCAGTCACTACTACTGTCTTTAGGCTGTAACAACACAAAAATATCCAAATCAACCAAATACAAAATGAACAAACTGCTGAATACAGAGACATGAATTTTATTTTAATCTCTCTCTCTCTCTCTCTCTCTCTCTCTCTCTCTCTCTCTCTCTCTCCCTCTCTCTCTCCCCTCTCTCTCTCAGATAGTGCAGTATATCGGTGAGATCTGTCGTTACTTGTTGAATCAGCCAGTGCGGGACGTGGAGCAGCGTCACCGTGTGCGCATGGCTCTGGGTAACGGTCTGCGTCAGTCCATCTGGGAGGAGTTCATGCAGAGATTCAACATACCGCAGATCGCAGAGTTCTACGGAGCCACAGAGTGTAACTGCAGCCTCGGCAACTTCGATAACAAGGTGAGAGCAAGAGAGAGAAACATAACACACACACACACACACACACACACACACACACACACACACACACACACACACACACAGACAGCTTCTCCTGTAATCCACTTCCCAGCTAATGGATTTTGAAGCGAGTGTGTAGGAGTGTATATTGGAGACGTTTCAGATGACGGACATCTGGAATGTTCTAAAAGCTCTGTGCTGCAGGAAACTGGGCTCTGTCGTTTTCTGGATTCTGATTGGATAACAGCTTGTTTACAGTGTGTAATTGCTGATATGATGATGTTTAACATAAATATTATTTCATATATTTAACCTAAATATTGTGTGTGTGTGACTGTGTGTGTGTAGACTGGTGCTTGTGGCTTCAACAGTCGTATCCTGCCCTTCGTCTACCCCATCCGTCTGGTCCGAGTGGACGAAGAGACCATGGAGCTCATCAGAGGACCTGATGGAGTGTGTATACCATGTGGTCCAGGTTAGTACACACACACATACATAAAGACTGTGTAGTGGAAACGTTACACAAAAAGTACAAGAATGCCATAGAAAAACATTTCCACTCAGACTAAAGTAATGGCACCCTTTGACTTTGCCATCATTGTTTACGGCTCGTCTCCAGAGAAACTCCTCCCACTTGCACAGGTACTGCTCTCTGATCTGAAAAGGACAGGTACATGTAGTCTCCCATCAAAGGCCACACTGTCTAATGGAATTAGATGGCATTAGATCCTCAACTGATTTTGTCTCGGTGTTCTCCAGGTGAACCCGGTCAGCTGGTGGGCAGAATCATCCAGAACGACCCCCTGAGACGCTTCGACGGCTACGTTAACCAGGCCGCCACCAGTAAAAAAATCGCACAGAGTGTCTTTAAGAAAGGGGACAGCGCGTACCTGTCAGGTGAGTGTGTGTGTGTGTGTGTGTGTGTGTGTGTGTGTGAGTTGGCAGCACTCAGCTTAAATTTGGTTTGAATGTTTCTGAGACTCTCCACAATCAGTGTGCCAGATGGTTTTATGGGCAGAAGAAGAAGAAAAGGTAGAATAACTTTCGAGTCCAATAGGAACCTTCTGTGCTTAACACTACCCTTATGTTAAAGAACATAAGAAGTTCACCAAGGTGTAAATAATTCTGAGCTCCTCAAAGGTTTCCTCAAGTAGCAGAAAGGTTTCAAGTAGAAGAAAGGGTTCCATAAAGTGACATAAAAAGATCCTTGGAGCAAAAAAGAGTTGTATGAAGAAGTTCTCCTTGGGGTCATTAAAAGTTCCTTAAGGGGGGTATAAAGAGTTGTAGTGAGGAAGAGTGAGGGTGTATGTAGAGCATCGGGTCAGTAACACGGTTCCTCTGCAGGAGACGTGCTGGTGATGGACGAGTTCGGCCACATGTACTTTCGAGACCGTACCGGAGACACGTTCCGCTGGAAGGGTGAGAACGTCTCCACTACTGAAGTGGAGGGAACGCTGAGCCGCCTGCTGGACATGAAGGATGTGGTGGTGTACGGTGTCGAGGTTCCAGGTACCGACGGTCCAACACTTCCTGCTTGTTTATCGTTTCATTACTTGTCTGCTCTGTTAAAGCTTCCGCACTGTTTCTGTCCTCTTCATCCACTGGGACTCTTAACATTTTGTCGTTCCTCTCCAGGCGCTGAAGGTAAAGCCGGCATGGCAGCCATCGCGGACCCGGACCACACCTCAGACCTGGGGAAGTTCAGCAGGGAGCTGGAGAAGGCGCTGCCCCCTTACGCCCGCCCCGTGTTCCTGCGCTTCCTGCCTGAGGTCAACAAGACAGGTGAAGAATAAACATCATCATAACCTGCTTCTGATTCTTCTACCACTGACTCCCTGCTCCTGGGGACTCTTTCTATAAATGTCTCCTTGTTAGAGATTCCGTGCTTTATGAGATCTGTTTGTCACAGAGCTGTTCACGTCCCAGTGAATGAGCTGTTGCTATGGAAACGATAATAAAGCGTACTCGTCTTCCGTCGTTATGTGTTACTGTTGTAAAGAAGAAGCTTGCCGCACAAACGTATGTCTGTCTCAAGCATACACGTGTTACATCTCTCTTTTTACGGTTCCTCTTGCAGGAACCTTTAAGTTCCAGAAGACGGAGCTTCGCCACGAAGGTTTCAACCCGAACGTGGTGTCTGACAAGCTCTACTTCCTGGACTGCACTAAAGGATGCTACGTCGAGCTGGATGCCGAACTCCACCGCAGCATCATCTCGGGGAAGCAAAAATTATGAAGAAACCGCTGCTGACTCCGCCCACTTCCTCGAACATCCCTCATCAGACCCCTCCCCAGGAACCTTCCAACGCCTCGCCCCTTGTTACCTCAGCAACCACAGTGAGGGGCAGCAAGAGCATTCCACCTCCCAGCTCGCTCCTTTACCCGGACACTCGAAGTGCCCCACCCTCCACCCACCGTGGGCAGGATGACACAGACACTGATACGCATCATTATAACGTTTTATGGCACAAGGAGAGAGAGAACACGCCTCCCTCCTCGGTCCGTTCTGCACAACGGCTGCTTGTTTAGAAAGTTGAATCCTGAACGCACCCTGAAAAAAAAACCAACTCTCCGCTCAACGACGTCACGTGTCGGTCATCACACAGCAGCGCAACAGACAGCTGTTAAAGTGACTGTGTGCAAATGCTATTTATTTTAATCTTTTCCTGCACCAAAAAATATTTAAGTTGTAGAATAGCGTCTATTTATAAAACGATGAATTAATTGTGTCGTAAACATCAAATACGTGGTTTGTGTACAGCGTAGGAGCGACTGAGTGCTGCACCTGGCAACCAAGCTGTTCTTCCACACCTGCAGGAGTGTGTCTGTGTGTGTGTCTGTCTGTCTGTGTGTGTCTGTCTGTGTGTGTGTGTGTGTCTGTCTGTCTGTCTGTCTGTGTGTTTCTGTCTGTCTGTGTGTGTCTGTCTGTCTGGGTGTGTGCGCGTGCATGTGTGTGTGTGTGCAGCATTGTGCAGACAGCACCATCAGGTTTTATGTCTGATGTTTCTACACAGATCTGTGTGTGGAGGATCTGGTGTGCGAGGACCAGAAGGTGAAAGGGAACTCATTTTATCGGCATTATTTTTATTTTATTTTAAATCACAGACGTATGGCTGAACAGACGGAGCACTGTGCCTTACCTTGAGCTCAGGCCCTGTCCTAATCCACCTCACGCTATCTGGCTCCCTTTTCCATATCTTCCTCCTCATTCCTTCTGGATTTCCTTCTTCGCTCCTTTGCTTGTTGGCTCTCATTAGAAAATAATTACGTATCGATAATCACCTGCATAACACATCACGATATTAACCGACGATCCGTTCCTACCGTTTTGTCCTGAAGTCACAGAATTACAGCACTGAGGATTCCAGAGTGTATGATTAGGGAATTCCCAGCTGCACTTTACGCTAGAATTTCCGTTCTGCTTAATGAACGCATCGTAACCCGACGTTCGCGCTCTCCGTCGTCGAGCCGATCTTGTGGGCGTGGCCTGTCTGCAGCTTTATTTCCACTAGTAACTCCATGTAATCATTTCTAAATCCAAAATTAATAACAGATTAGATTTGATTAGATTAGATAAACTAGTTGTACTGGAGCTGACAGGAGGAGCCAGTAAACCGAAGATGCGTCGCGCCGCACTCGGGATCGGACGACAAGACGGTCATTTGGATCGGATTCGCCCGAGTAGAACTGAGCAAATGGAGTCACAGTTCAGTGTAAAAAGGAAACGATTGTCTGTCATTTTGTGGCTCGTGGATGTGAACACAGAGTTAGACTTCAGTTTAAATGTGACACATGGTCATCTCTGTGTGTGTGTGTGTGTGTGTGTGTGTGTGTGTGTGTGTGTGTGTGTGTGTGTGTGTGTGTGTGTGTGTGTGTGGGCGCATGCGCGCTCATGACGGCTCGCTGTAGCATGAGTCACTATTTTAAGAAATACAAAGGGAAGATAATCAGACATGCTAATGCTAATGTGGATTGGATTTGATGCAATTTTTTTTTTATAAATACATTCCAGAGTCTAAGATCAGAACAAAATGAAGTTTATAAATTAAGAGTTAATATAAACTTTCTATTGGGTATAAAGTTAAAATGGAGGTTTATCGTGCACTCTGCTGTCTCTACTGTTGTTTTTATATTTTTATTGTAATTGTTTTTTGTTTTTTGCATTTATTTATTTATTTTTCAGAACATTTGTTTGTAATCGTCATGGATTGACCAGCTTTAATTATGTTTCTTGGTTTATTTTGTATTCTGTGTGTGTGTGTGTGTGTGTGTAGGGGGAGGGGGGGGTCGGTCCAATGAAGCAGAGCGTCGTCACGGTGCTACTTTGCAGAGGCTTTCTCCCGACTTTGCGTCACAGTTGAAGAGATTTGTTTTTATTTTAATTCGCAGTATGAGAGGTGAAGCCTCCTTATTACTTGAGTGCTGATTGGCTGAAATGGAGATTATGTTCCAAATGTCCTCTGATGTCAGTTTTAATCTTGGATTTGAAACGGGTCACGGCACCAGAATCTGAATCTGAATTCTGATCCTGTGGATATGAAACTCAACAACACAACCTGGTACACAATTCCTAGTAAAAGCAGAATATTCAGCCAGATATCAAACCACCAGGTCAGACTGTTGTGTTTGAGTTTCTCCAGAGCTCCAAACACACACACACAGTGTTGAGTTCTCTTGGAAACAGGATGTAGTTCCATGTTCTGGCCTGTAGGTGTGTCAGTGTGAGTCCTCACTGGACCAAACCTGGGCTTCATTCCAAAAACAGCTGATTAATATTTCTGTGTCGAAATCCATCCGTGTGTGTGTTTGAGCACAGAGAGAGGGATTGTGGGTAAATGTTTTGAGCAGCTACATGTTTCTAATTAAATAATGAGCGTGACTCCACCTACAGGTGAACTGTGGCACAGCGGTGTGTTCCACTGCTTACCACAAACGTTATAAATTGTGGAATTTGTCACCAGTTCATAGGAACATCATCCCAAAAAACTGAACAGTGAAGAGACAGTAAAACGTTTGTGTTTGTTGTCAGCAGACTGAATCACCATCACCTGCACCATCGCACGCTTCACACGTAGCTGTTCATCTAACAAGATCAAGCTGACCCTCTGATTATGGGGTTTAGTAGCACTGTGGGTTTAAACAGTCTCTCATCCTCTCACTCTTGTGCTGTCGTTTATCTCTCTCTGTCTGTCTCTCTCTCTTTCTCTCTGTCTCTCTCTCTCTCTCTCTCTCTCTCTCTCTCTCTCTCTCTCCCCTCTATGTGTTCACAGAACTATAAATCAGCCCTGATGCCCAGAACGGCAGCTTCATTTCATGACTTTAACGCTTTCTTCCTTCTTTTGTTTAAATGAGGTTTTTACTTTGTTGTTTTTTGACACGATGGTGTGTGAATGCTTCTGTGACAATGTTCTGTACACACACACTGAGCACTTTATTAGGAACACTGCACTCCCCTGACAGAACCTCACTCTGCTCTCAGAACACATCACTTCTTCATGCCATGGATTCCACCAGGTGACGTTCAGGTCCATGAGACATGGACGTTTTCACGTTGAGACTCTATCGTGAATCCCACGTGTTCTGCTGACACGAGGCAGGTTGGATCCATGAGTTTTATGCTTTATTTCCCGTTCTGCTGGTTGACGTGAACGTGACACGAAGCTGCAGCTCTTTACCTGCAGGACTGAACTCACTGCACTGCTGCCACCTGATTGGCTGATTAGAGAACTGCATGAATGTGGTGGTGTTCAGGTGTTCCTAATAAAGTGCTCAGCCAGGGTTTAGAGCTGTGTGTTTTGATCTGTTTGTTATATTTAATCTTCCAAAATGATGAATGACCAAGAAGGGTTTTTTTGGGTGGAGTTGGGAACGGTTCGGTTGCATGTTAACTGAAGGTGGAGATCAACATCAAGTTATTTTTGTTTCCAAGTAAAAATAAAACCAAGTAAAAATGCTAGCTGGGAAACAGGAATGTGGTGACGGAAATGAACCATCAACTGTGTGAGCGTCTTCGTTCTCCTGACCGCCGTCTCCACGCTTCTCATTTCTCCACTCGGTACTCAGGAACAACGTGTTAGCTTCTGAAAAAGGGGAAAGTGTGTCGGGTTTGTGAACAGTGCTCTGTGTGTGTGTGTAGGGGGAGGTGTGTGTGGTGTGCATGTCACACTGAAGTCCTCTTGTCTCTGACTAGCTCTATAATCTGCTTTTCAGAAGGAAAAATAAAAACATGGCATCCGAGATTCAACATTAATAAAAAAAAATCTATAAAGTTCTACTTGTTGATTTTTTTTTTTTTTAAATAAAAATAAACTCCAAATAAAAAATATTTTTTGTCCAATAAGGATTATAGTTGAAGCCTGTTTAATAATAATAATAATAATAATACAGAACAAAGATCTACACAAATTCTTCACAGTGAAACATTACACTGATTACAAAAGTCCCCCCATCGTTTCTCTATCATTCAGGATGTTGTGAGATGTGATGCATTCTGGGAAAATTCAGAAATTCATGATAAACGTTCAGTGCAGAGGATCCAGAAAGGAGAAGGTGTTTAGAGGATATAAAGAAGGACAAAAGGCAATTCAAAGAAAATGTCTCGAAATAAAAAGAATGAACAGGAAGAAAAAAAAGTGTACTGAGACCAAAAAGAGAATGAAGAAAGAAAAGAACATTTTATACAAATATTTTTGAAAATTGAAGATAAAACAGAATAAAGCACTCAGAACGTCATTTTGTCTCGGGGTGCACAAACTTTTGCACTTGCATGTATGTAAGCACACAACTGTCTTTATTTTTCCACCTTCTTCTGAAAAGCGACTTTGTTTGAGCCCAGCCCCGTTTCTGATTGGCCGGCTCGCCGAGTGGGCGGAGCTCTGTGTCCTGGCTCCATCCTGCTCCAGCTGTTTTTGTTCAGTCTGTTTTTTTCCCCTTCTGGAGTTCCACAATGAAGATCACACTGTTGAGCATCACCGTGATCATCGCACTCCTGATGGAGGTCCGTGCTGACATCCAGCCGCAGAAGAACTTTGACCTGAAGAGGGTGAGAGGAACTTCAAGGAGTTGTGAGAGTGTTGTGTGGAGGAGAGTTTTCTCCTGGAGTGTGTTTGAGGTGGAGATACAGTTCCTCGGTCAGGTCTGCTTCTCCTTCAGCTTCTCCAGCAAACATCTCCTGAAGATTACAAAGCTCTCATTTCAATATTTCTGATTTACATTTATAAAAGTTTCTGAAATGTCTAGATTGAAATGAAGACATGGGTTTAATAATAAGATTAACGTTATTCAGAACATTTATTGTCTTGTGGATTAATACGTTTCTCAAATCAAACATCTCGACAGGATGGTATGAATATCACTTAGAACAGTTCCTGTGTTCCCACGTCTTCTGTAAACAGTAACGTCACCTAGCAGCTAAGCTAACTGCTAACAAACTAGCTCAATGATTCAACACTGTCGCTCATAATTTGCATATCAGAGCTAATTGGTGGAAAAAAGTTTGTTTAGTGACATCATAAAGACAGGAGTCGAAAGAAAGAGAAAAAGAAGAGAAAGAGGAACAAATAAAGAACAAATTAAAGAAAGACAGAAGAGACATGAAAAAGAAGGCAAGAAAGTAAAAACTAGTGCATGATAAAATCTATTTTTTGTAAAAAAAAAAAAAAAAAAAGGCACATCAAGAAAATAATTAACAAAAGTGCAAAAACAATAAATAGGTAAAGATAAAAGGCAGGAAACTAAAAAATACATTTATTAATTTTTCCTTTTTTCCCTCCAGTTGAAAAATAAATAAAAAAGAAAGAAAAAAGAAAAGGAAACTCTCCCTTAAACTCTCCCTTAAACTCATCCTTAAACTCATCCTTAAACTCTCCCTTAAACTCATCCTTAAACTCATCCTTAAACTCTCCCTTAAACTCATCCTTAAACTCATCTTTAAACTCATCCTTAAACTCATCCTTAAACTCATCCTTAAACTCATCCTTAAACTCATCTTTAAACTCATCCTTAAACTCATCCTTAAACTCATCCTTAAACTCTCCCTTAAACTCATCTTTAAACTCATCTTTAAACTCATCCTTAAACATGCATGTATACTGATGTGATGCTCAGGATGAAGCTCTGATCCTGATCCAGCTCTGATCCTGCTCTGATCCTGAAGTGAAGGTGCGGTTAGATGGAGGCGTAACGACGTGACATGACGTAGCGATGTGCCTGTGTTCAGTTCGCAGGTCGGTGGTACCGTGTGGGCTTGGCGTATAACTCCCCCAGCTTCACTCGGCACAGGAACAAGCTGACCATCTGCATGGGTGTAGTGGAGCCCAAGGAGAACGGAGATGTCCAGATGACAGTGTGGAAAAGCAAGTGAGTGCTAACAACAAACCCCTTCAGCACCAACACGACCGGGTCGTGGTACATCTCATCTGTTTTGTGCTGACTTACAGAAACTCAGCACTTCCTCCCTTTGTTGTTTGAAATTGGACAGATTTAGTCTTTATTCATCACCTTATTTCATTTAGCCACACCCACAAAACTCAATAAGAACTCCACATTAACATTCATTCATTCATTCATCTTCTACCGCTTATCCGAACTACCTCGGGTCACGGGGAGCCTGTGCCTATCTCAGGCGTCATCGGGCATCAAGGCAGGATACACCCTGGACGGAGTGCCAACCCATCGCAGGGCACACACACACACACTCATTCACTCACGCAATCACACACTAGGGACAATTTTCCAGAGATGCCAATCAACCTACCATGCATGTCTTTGGACCGGGGGAGGAAACCGGAGTACCCGGAGGAAACCCCCGAGGCACGGGGAGAACATGCAAACTCCACACACACAAGGTGGAGGCGGGAATCGAACCCCAACCCTGGAGGTGTGAGGCGAACGTGCTAACCACTAAGCCACCGTGCCCCCTTTCCACATTAACATAAACCCATTAAATCAGTGTCTTAATGACTGAATGAATAAATAAGAGTTTTATCAAATCTCAGCAATCTCATTTATCCACTTAATATAATTTGACACCAAATAATCAAAATTACTTTTATAGAAATTTACACAATATGTGGCAGTTTGTGTTGTAAAGTGTGTATGGTGTAACGCTCTATGTGTGTGTGTGTGTGTGTGTGTGTAGGTCGTCCATCTGCCAGAAAGAAGTCTACAAATATGAGAAGACGTCTGTACCTGGCGTGTTCACCTACTTTAGCACACGTTAGTACTTCACTTACCTGTCAGCTGTCCAAGAGTCGCACCGTATGAACAACTACATACGTAAAGAGAAAGATTCAAATCAGTCAGAACCGACTCTGTTACTGACTCCGTTAAAGACTCCGTTACCAAACAGACTCCGTTACCAAACAGACTCCTTTTCCATGCTGAACCAAATCATATCTAGTCAGTAATGAATCAAAATGTACCTAATCATGTCAGTGCTGAGTCGTGGATGTGGACGTTTGGAACAACGTGTGACAGTAACCTTGTGAAAGAAAGAAAGAAACAAAGAAAGAAAGAAAGAAAGAAAGAAACAAAGAAAGAAAGAAAGAAAGAAAGAAAGAAAGATTACCCAAGTAATTAATCAGTCAATAAATTAATTAATTGGTGTTGGTTAAAAAGAGAAATAACTTTAATCCAAAAAAGAAAATTCTATGAAAAAAACATATACAAGTTAAAAGAAAGAAAGAAAATTAGATTATGAAAGGAAAAGATGAAAAAGCTGAAAAAAAGCAGTATAATGACATGTCTGGGGTCATGAGGTCATGTGACTGTGTGTTTCCTCCACAGGACACAGCAGGGTGAAGGACATCACTGTGGTGGAAACTAACTACAGCGAGTTTGCTGTGATTTATAAACACAAGAAGTTCAACAGGGAATTCACTCAGGTGTCTCTGTACAGTGAGTCAATCAGACACACGTCTCCTCCACACGTTCCTACGCTAACACACGTCTCCTCCACACGTTCCTACGCTAACACACGTCTCCTCCACACGTTCCTACGCTAACACACGTCTCCTCCACACGTTCCTACGCTAACACACGTCTCCTCCACACGTTCCTACGCTAACACACGTCTCCTCCACATGTTCCTACGCTAACACACGTCTCCTCCACACGTTCCTACGCTAACACACGTCTCCTCCACATGTTCCTACGCTAACACACGTCTCCTCCACATGTTCCTACGCTAACACACGTCTCCTCCACACGTTCCTACGCTAACACACGTCTCCTCCACACGTTCCTACGCTAACACACGTCTCCTCCACATGTTCCTACGCTAACACACGTCTCCTCCACATGTTCCTACGCTAACACGTGTCTCCTCCACACGTTCCTACGCTAACACGTGTCTCCTCCACACGTTCCTACGCTAACACGTGTCTCCTCCACACGTTCCTACGCTAACACGTGTCTCCTCCACACGTTCCTACGCTAACACGTGTCTCCTCCACACGTTCCTACGCTAACACGTGTCTCCTCCACACGTTCCTACGCTAACACGTGTCTCCTCCACACGTTCCTACGCTAACACGTGTCTCCTCCACACGTTCCTACGCTAACACGTGTCTCCTCCACACGTTCCTACGCTAACACACGTCTCCTCCACGTTCCTACGCTAACACGTGTCTCCTCCACACGTTCCTACGCTAACACGTGTCTCCTCCACACGTTCCTACGCTAACACGTGTCTCCTCCACACGTTCCTACTCTAACGCACATCTCCTCCACACGTTCCTACGCTAACACACGTCTCCTCCACACGTTCATATTCTAACACACGTCTCCTCCACACGTTCATATGCTAACACACGTCTCCTCTAACACACGTGTGTTAGTGTAGTTTTACTCGCTTGCTGTTTGGTTTGTTTTTCAGGTCGTAGTCAGAAGTTGAGACCAGAATTGATTGAGAAGTTTAAAAAATACGCCATGCAGCATGGCTTCCCTGAAGAGTCCATTATAATTCCGCCACCAGCAGGTAAACACACACACACACACACACACAGAGAACAATGTGTACATTATACTGTTTAATACACCATATACAGTCATGTCATGGTCACGTCACTGCCTCCACTTTGCTTCTCTTTCCTCAGATAACTGTCCACTCACACGCCACTGAGTGAGTAAACAAACACACACATACACACACACACCCACACTCACACACACACAGGTTACAGTGGTGTTCACTCTAATCTCTCCAGTAAATAAACCGTGTACATCAGAAAGTTCTCTGCATGCTTATATGACGGTTCCTCACAGGTTCTTTCTGGATTTTTACAATGAACGAAAGAACAAAATTAAAATAAGGAAAGAAACTAAAAGAAATCAGAATCCTTGTAAGTGTTGGTGTGTTATAAAGCTGATGCAAACGTTTCTAAAACTTTTTATGAATAATGAAAAATTCTATTTTTCTGACAGGATTTTAATTTGGAATGTAAAAGTTTTTTTTGGTTCTTCTTTGAACTTTAGGAGTATAATAATAATAAACACCGGTCAGTTTGCTTATTTCTCTTCTTCTTCTTCTTCTTCTTCTTCTTCATCTTCTTCTTCTTCTTCTTCTTCTTATTATTATTATTATTATTATTATTATTAGTAGTAGTAGTAGTAGTAGTAGTGGAGTTTGTGGTTCTTCGAAAGAGAGAAACCCTTAAAAAAAAAACCCTTTCACACAGTAATTTCTTCCATGATTACGTTTAGTGAACAATTCTGTGCTGAATACTCACATATTCAATCATCACGTTGGTGGAACCCAATAAAAGTTCCACTCAAGAACCATTTTTTCAAGCTAAGAATGGTTAAAGTCTGAAGCCCTGAAACACTCTGCCATGCAGTATACAGTGACAGACAGAAGGAGAACCACATCTGCTGATGTTTCTGTTTTTTCAGTGTGGTGTTGGATCACAGCACAGCATGAGTGAGATGAGCCTCAGACTGAATGTTGTCTACAGAGATGAGTGAGTCTGGACCATGAGGCTCGATCAGAACAACAGGATCTCAATCAGCTGTTAATGTTAATAAAGTTCCGGTGTCTGTGACTCTGAGTCTCTGTAAGCTGAGACGCTGCAGGTACTTTGACATGTTGGGACTTATTTTAAATCCGTTCATTTAATAAAATGTAAGCATTTTGGTCTTTATGATGAATGAGATGTTTTGACAGCAGATTTATTACTATAGTTTAAGATAAAATGTTTTA
Organism: Tachysurus vachellii; assembly: GCF_030014155.1. NCBI lineage: Eukaryota > Metazoa > Chordata > Actinopteri > Siluriformes > Bagridae > Tachysurus > Tachysurus vachellii. The sequence goes on from NC_083479.1 coordinate 21,340,994, forward strand.
TAGATTTGTAGTTGAACAAAAATAAATTAATAAGAAAAACTATTTACCTGAATTGTTACTTTTACCTGTAGATTGATTTCTTGAGATTATGATCGAAATGTACAAAAAAAATAAAAATGTGTCCAGTCTGTGTGTGTGTGTGCGTGTGTGTGTGTGTGTGTGTGTGTGTGTGTGCGTGTGTGTTTGTGTGTGTGTAAACAATAACTATTAATAGTATTATTATGGTCTCGTTTTTTGCTCTATTTCACCCCCTAGTGGAATAGCACCGATTAGCTCTTGCGCTTTTTTAGAATATTTATTTTTTAATTGTGGTCCACAAAACGATTTCATTCAACAAAACTAAATTCAAATCAGAACCTGTGTGTCTGTGTGTGTTTTTGTGTGTCTGTGTGTGTGTGTGTGTGTCTGTGTGTGCGTGTTTTTCTGTGTGTCTGTGTGTGTTTTTGTGTGTCTGTGTGTTTCTGTGTCTGTGTGTGTGTCTGTGTGTTTCTGTGTGTGTTTTTGTGTGTCTGTGTGTTTCTGTGTGTCTGTGTGTGTTTCTGTGTGTCTGTGTGTGTTTTTGTGTGTTTGTGTGTTTCTGTGTGTGTGTCTGTGTGTGTTTTTGTGTGTCTGTGTGTGCGTGTGTTTCTGTGTGTCTTTGTGTCTCTGTGTGTGTGTCTGTGTGTGTGCGTGTGTTTCTGTGTGTCTGTGTGTCTCTGTGTCTGTGTGTTTCTGTGTCTGTGTGTGTCTGTGTGTTTCTGTGTGTGTTTTTGTGTGTGTTTTTGTGTGTCTGTGTGTGTTTTTGTGTGTTTCTGTGTTTCTGTGTGTGTGTCTGTGTGTGTTTTTGTGTGTCTGTGTGTGTGCGTGTGTTTCTGTGTGTCTCTGTGTCTCTGTGTGTGTGTCTGTGTGTGCATGTTTTTCTGTGTGTCTGTGTGTGTTTTTGTGTGTCTGTGTGTTTCTGTGTGTGTGTCTGTGTGTGTTTTTGTGTGTCTGTGTGTGTGCGTGTGTTTCTGTGTGTCTCTGTGTCTCTGTGTGTGTGTCTGTGTGTGCATGTTTTTCTGTGTGTCTGTGTGTGTTTTTGTGTGTCTGTGTGTTTCTGTGTCTGTGTGTCTGTGTGTTTCTGTGTGTGTTTTTGTGTGTTTGTGTGTGCGTGTGTTTCTGTGTGTCTGTGTGTCTCTGTGTGTGTGTCTGTGTGTGCGTGTTTTTCTGTGTGTCTGTGTGTGTTTTTGTGTGTCTGTGTGTTTCTGTGTCTGTGTGTTTCTGTGTCTGTGTGTTTCTGTGTGTCTGTGTGTGTCTCTGTGTGTTTTTGTGTGTCTTTCTGTGTGTTTTTGTGTGTTTCTGTGTGTGTGTGTGTGTCTGTGTGTTTTTGTTTGTCTGTGTGTCTGTGTGTATTTCTGTGTGTCTGTGTGTGTTTTTGTGTGTCTGTGTGTTTTGTGTGTTTCTGTGTGTATGTGTGTGTCTGTGTGTATTTCTGTGTGTCTGTGTGTATTTCTGTGTGTCTGTGTGTGTTTTTGTTTGTCTGTGTGTTTTGTGTGTTTCTGTGTGTATGTGTGTGTCTGTGTGTATTTCTGTGTGTCTGTGTGTATTTCTGTGTGTCTGTGTGTGTTTTTGTGTGTCTGAGTTACCTGATTTAATGAACCCTCTGATTGGACGCTTCTACATCACGTGATCACACACGTCATATTGATATGTAAAAAACTGGGGAAAAGTGTAAAAGTGTTCCAAAAATATTTTATGAACATAATATTTCTTTAGCTCTTTAGCTCAGGTAGCTCAGGTAGCTCAGCTCTCGTCTCCACTGTGTAAGTGTTAAACATCTCACAGCTTTAATCATTTAATACTCTGATAATAAGTCAACTGTCAGTGTTATTAACCACATAAACACGTGTGTGTAGCGGATTTAAACCTCACTGTTTACTGAAAGGAAACCAGAGGAAAGGCCTTTAACAGGTGAGTCACATGACTGCGTTTAACAAGGGAGCCGTGTCGGGGTTTTATACACAGATGGATGGGAGCTTAGTTTGAAAACACTCAGACACACAAAAACACACAGACACACACACAGACACACAAAAACACACTCAGACACACAAAAGCACACAGACAAACAAAAACACACAGACACACACATAGCTCATATTATTTTTTGTCTCTATTCCTTTTTCTGTCCTTTTTATTTATTTTAAAAATGCAATTTTAGTGCATAGTCCCTAATATCCTCTGAAAATAAAATAATAATAAAATACATAAAAAAATTAATGATGTTCTGTGGAAATCTGTTACCTTTAAAACATGTATATGATGCAGCATTAAGTAGAGCTTTAAGTAAACAGAAAATAAAATTCTGAGGCTTGTTGTGTTACAGTATTTTTCCATTTGACCTTTGAATGCCCTTCAAACCCTTGACGGTCTGTAAATACTGTAACACCAATCTCTAATCCCAAATCCACTTACCCAGATTAAGCTTTCCAGATTATTTGTCTTGTATTTCGTGTGTATTTTTAG
>NC_083479.1:21348477-21350977 GCF_030014155.1 Tachysurus vachellii
ACCGCTTTAATAAACCATTTACCGCTTTAATAAACCATTTACCGCTTTGATTTTCCAAATCAAATCTTTGAGTCACCACTTTAAGCCAATTATGATTCATCTCTTTGAGTTGGCTCTGATTCTGCTTTTCAGTGAAGCTCTTTGAGTCAGTTCTTTAAGCCAGTTCTGATTCAGGTTTGTAAGTCAGTTCTCTGAGTCACCACTTTGAGTCATCTTTTCTGGTGATATCTTTGAATTGACTCTGACACCGCTCTGTAAGTCACCTCTTTAAGCCAGCTTTGAGTCAGATTTTTAAGTCAACTTTTATAGTGATATCCTTGAATCAACTCACATCACTTTAAGTCAACTCCTTAAGTCAACCTTATAGTAATACTTTTGAATTGACTCTGAGTCATCTCTTTAAATAAACTCATTGAGTCAATGTTTTTAGTGATATATTTAAATCAGTCAACTCTTTGATGAGGGGGTCACGGTGTCTTAGTGGTTAGCACGTTCGCCTCACACCTCCAGGGTTGGGGGTTTGATTCCCACCTCCACCTTGTGTGTGTGGAGTTTGCATGTTCTCCCCGTGCCTCGGGGGTTTCCTCCGGGTACTCCGGTTTCCTCCCCCGGTCCAAAGACATGCATGGTAGGTTGATTGGCATCTCTGGTAAATTGTCCGTAGTGTGTGAGTGAATGAGAGTGTGTGTGTGTGTCTGTGTGTGTGCCCTGCGATGGGTTGGCACTCCGTCCAGGGTGTATCCTGCCTTGATGCCCAATGACGCCTGAGATAGGCACAGGCTCCCCGTGACCCGAGGTAGTTCGGATAAGCGGTAGAAGATGAATGAATGAATGAACTCTTTGATGAAGAGCTAGTAGGAAACATGAGGTAAGATTGAGGTGTTGTGCTGGTTGTTGCCCCATACAGGTCGTAAGAAGGAATTGCGGCCCACGCTGGTGGAGGACTTTAAGACCCTGGTGGCTGAACAGGGAATGAGTGCAGACACCATCTCTATTAGAGAGAACAAAGGTATTAAATAATACAATTCTCATCCAGTTTTATTTAGAGTTTAATAAAGCTAATTATAAGGAGAATAAAGGTTTAAAGGTTTAAAGGAAAATATTATACAAAGAAATTTGAGCAACAGAAGACAGGAAGTATTTGTGAGGGTTTATAGAAAATAACACCTGTTATAAAGGTAAAGAGTGAGTCTTATTTTGTGTTGTTTAAAACATTGAGGATATATTTTAAGGTGCTCAACTCTGATTCCTTCTTCATCCATCTCTGTGTTTTTTTCTTTCTCATTAGGAGATTGTGTTCCAGGAGAACAAACAGCGACACAAACTGAGGTTCAGGTATAAAAAAATTCATGAATTGTTCATCATTTCTGTCTCACTGATTATACGAAAATCATTCTTTATTAAGACGGCCAAGAAAAGTAAGAAGTGAAGCTTATTTATGATCGTTCCCCATAATGCTTTGGTACAGCCCAGGATGAGAAGATCGGAGGTGCTGCCTCCATCTGATGAAGGTTCTGCAGATGATGGGCCCATCTTCAAAGGAGACGGTGCGTGGACACACACACACACACACACACACACACACACACTAATGCACCTCCCTTTCTGTGTGTGTGTGTGTGTGTAGACTCCTGTAAAGGTGTTCCAGATCCTGGTCCATGTTTCGGGATGCTCCATCGCTACCACTACAACTCCTCCATCATGACGTGTCAGAGGTTTGATTACGGAGGCTGTATGGGCAACCAGAACAACTTCCTCACTGAGAAGGAGTGTCTGCAGACCTGCCGCACTGAGGGTGTGTGTGTGTGAGTGTGTGTGGGTGTGTGTGAGCATGTCCCTCAGTGTTTTATTTCTCTCTCACCAAAGCAACTTGCCAACAAATATAATTCATATAACAGTTTATAGTTTTTTATCAGTTCACAGTTTTTTTCTGCAGCTTTTATCAAAATGTGTGATGCAACTTTTTTGTTATTTACTTGGTTTGTTGAAATCAAAAGCACAGGATTCCTCTTTCTTTCCTTTAAATGAAGACACTTGACTCTGAGAGATCTGGACTCAGACTCCACGTGTGTTTGGAGAATCATCTGATCCTCTGAACATTTATGAAACTGATTTGATTTTGTATTCATTTCTTGAAGAGACCTGAATAAAGCTGTGATGTGACGCTGTATCACAGTCTGAGCTGCTGTTATAGAGAATTAATCAACACCATTAACCCAATCAGACCGATCTCCTCTTCTGTCTCCTGTCCAGCTGCCTGTCGCCTCCCCATAGACGTCGGTTCGTGTAAAATGTCGCTGCAGTTCTGGGCTTTTGACTCGAAGGATGGAAAGTGTGTGTCCTTCATCTACGGAGGTTGTGACGGCAACGGCAACCGCTTCTACTCACAGAAAGAGTGTGAGGAGTACTGCGGTGTGAGCAGAGATGGTACACACACACACACTTATACACACACATATACACACCACACACACTTATAAACACACACAAATTCACACCA
>NC_083479.1:21363477-21375977 GCF_030014155.1 Tachysurus vachellii
CAGGTTTGATTTTATTTATTTTTACATAAAGAAATGTTCTTAAGTCTAACCAGGGCTTATCAACGTAGCCAGACAAGCAAGAACCAGTTCAACAGTGGTATGCATGCAGCACGCACACACACACACACACACACACACACACACACACACACATACACACATTCAGGAGGCTTCATACAGATCACTATAACTGCACAGTTTCTCCTCTCACACTCACTGTTGGCTTTTAAAAAAGAAAACAAAAAAAATGTAAATCAAAGCAGCATTGAAACACATCAGGCTGAAACACAAACACAAACGCAGGTCCTCGTGTCATCTGTCTTAAATCTGAAGATTGTTTTGTCCCTGCAATAAGTCACACAACAGTCTTTTTACCAGTATGTGAGTGGAGTGGTGTTCAGTAGTCACTTGTGATCTCTCTGTCTCACTCGCACTGTGTCCCTCTGTCTCACTCGCACTCTGTCCCTCTGTCTCACTCGCACTCTGTCCCTCTGTCTCACTCGCACTCTGTCCCTCTGTCTCACTCGCACTCTGTCCCTCTGTCTCACTCTCACGCTTTCCCTCTGTCTCTCTCTGCAGCTTCAGATCCTGCTGTTACCCGAGCAGGCGCGAGGGGGCGTGAAATCAACTCAAATAAAAATAAAATAAAAAATAAAATAAAGGCTGTGATTTTTTTTATGTGCAACAAAATCTCCCTGCATTTAATAATTCGGGCCACTTCTGTAACTAAACAAACAAACAAGCGACACGCAAAGTTAAGCGTTTGATTGACTTAATAATAATAATAATAATAATAATAATAATAATAATAATAATAATAATAATAATAATAAAACTCGCTATGGTTTTGATTTTTTGGTTGTCGGAAATGATCCCAAATGAAGGTTCTAATGGAGAAGATTATAAAGAAAACGCTGGAGGTTATGAGACGGATCACTAGACATTAAAAAGTTAAAAAAGTTGAATACTTTATAGTCGAGGTAGCTGATGCAGAGATCCATAACACACCACAGAGGGAAGGTGGGAAGGTTTAGAGGAGATAAAGTTGGAGATAAAGACCATTCCTGCTCCTGCTTTGTGTCGCCACGCAGATGACGTCAAACAGGTAGATGTGGAAGCATGAAGGAGAAAAACAGCGAGGATCCAGAACTAAAACCTATATCTATACACAATTTGGAGGGGGGTGATGGGGGGGAGAGAAAGCAGCTTAGATTCCTCCAAACCATCATCACGGAAGAAAAAGAAAGAAGAAAAAGAACACACACACGCATATTATATCTATATATATGCGTGTGTGTGTGTGCATCATCATGACCATCATCATCGTCATCATCATCATGTACCTTCATAAATAAAAAACCCAGCCTGTATTTCACAGTAATGACCAGGATGTTAAAATTAAAGAGAAGAAAAAATACTGAGAAGATAAAGTCAAAATTCCAAACGCAACTTTCCTGACGTGAAAAGCGTAAAGCAGCAGTTTTTTTCTTTTCTTTTCTTTTTTTTTTTTTACACACACACACACGCACGCACGCACACACACCTTAGCATGTGCTGTAGGTGACTGCAGGACACAGAACTACTCTGATATAGAAGTAAAGCTATTGTGTACAGTACTTTAACATGACGCCACTTTACGCTGTTATTCAGATACATTTTTGAATATTATTCAGACGCTTTTATAATTAAATGCTTTAACTGATTGCAAAAACAACACGAACAACAAGAACAACAACATAACCACATAACCACATGGCATTTCAGAAACAGTGTTGACCCAAAAAAATAAATTCCCTTTTTTCCAGCATAACACAAGTGCCATCCGTGTGTGTGTTTTGATTTGTAATTTTTATAAAACAAAAAAAAAAAAAAAATCAGTAACTTTGAGGAGCGACCGGTCATCCATCCATCCATCCATCCATCCATCCATCCATCCATCCAAAAAGAAGTCTGATGTTTCTGACACAATCAGGGCGATTAAAAAGCTTTAGTACCAATGAACATGCATGTCAGAGCACTCAGGAGTTAGTTAAAGGTGTTTTATCCATGTGAAGCCCAGTCCAGGCGCTAATTTGGTTTTTAGGTAAATAAAACGAAGCGCAGAGTCTGTAGTTTTGGCCAGAAATAAAATTAAGTCTCTCTGTAGTTCAGTAGAGAGAGAGAGAGAGAGAGAGAGAGAGAGAGAGAGAGAGAGAGAGATGCATGATGCATCACCGCGCACCGTTGGAGTACTTGGCCTTGGTGATGAGGTACAGCACGATGTCCTGATGTCCCCCGAAGGCGGCGATGTGCAGCGCGCTCCAGCCCTCGCGGTTGGCGAGCCGGATGTCCGCCCCGAACTTCACCAGCAGCTTGACGAGCTCCAGGTTTCCATCGATGACCGACTGGTGCAGCGCGGTCTGGCCCTCAGGTCCGAACGAGTTGACGTTGAACTCACAGCTGCTCATGTTCTGCAGTAGGGAGTGCAGCTCCTTGGTGTTGCCTCGGCGCACCGCCTCTTGGAAAACCCGCTGTGGCGCAGAGCATGTGGACACGTCCGCTTGGCTCATGGTGCAAACGTGGTGCAAAAGGATGTCCCTGGGCTCCGGACGACGAGACGTAGTCGTGGTGCGAGTGATAATGATGATGGTGATGGAGGAAGAGTAGAGAAATGTGATATATCCCTTAGAAATGTGACAGCAGTGGAATCCCAATCCAAACGCGTAAAAGATCCGCACAAGTGTCTGTGTAGCAGCAACTGGGTTTCTATGGCAGGTTTGTGTTCTGTAATTAAATCTCAGCAGCACTTATGGAGATGCAGATGATCCAAACCTTTAATTAAACACTCCTTCAGTGCTCAGTTGAGCAAGTCTTACATTCCAAGCCTGGGATAAAGAAGAAAAACGCGCTAATTAGAAAAGCCGAACAAGTTTGTACAATTTACTGATCGCATTATATTAATACTTGCCTGTGGGTTTGGTTGTTTTTTTCCGGACGGCTCGAGAGTTGCGATTGTTCCACCGCGCGCGCACCGTGTACGTGTGCGTGCGTATCCGTGTACGTGTGCGTGTACGTGCACGTGTGCTTCTCTCCTCGAGCAGTTTCAGTCTCAATCTCAGACTGACCAGAAGCTGCGCGCGCGCGCTTATTTCAGACGCGCTCATTTGCATAACAATGAGGCCTCTATAGACGCGAGTGGTGCGGAGTGGGAGGAGCCGAGAGAAGCTGATTGGTCAAGGGCTTCTGCTTGGGGGTGGGCGTGGTTTATTCGGGTTTAAAATCCTAGAGAGGCGTGGCTTTAATAAAGCAAACAGGGTGAAACATTTTCCCACCACATGAAAAAACCTACACACCTAAAGAACGAGTGAAATATAATAATAATAATAATAATAATAATAATAATAATAATAATGACTAAAAACAACCCACTGATTTTGAAAAACAACAGTGTAGTTTGTACACCCCCCCCCCCCCCATGTTAATTGTTAATAACGTTACATCCTAAATAAGGCAAACTTTCCTCCACTTTACTGAAACTCTGTCTGTAATCAGATGTTCTGTTTCTCTGCTTGGGTTTGCACGTGGACCTTCTACCTGTAAACATGGACCTTCTACCTGTAAACGTGCACGTGGTGCAGATGCATCTCCTGAAGGTCCAGGACGTTTCATAACTAACTGTAAAGGTAGAAAGAACAAATCTGTAGGTTCCTTAATTCCCTGAGAGTGTATAATGTAATCAGAACTTATGTCTCTACATAAACAGGTAGCTTACATGAACCTTATGGAAGAATTATAGCAGCAACGCAGAATTCATGTATTTAGGGGAATTTATGCCAAATAAGAGAGATCTCTAAATAGGTTTCATTGGTTTCCACCAGCTTTATCTGTGTCGCAGCTGTTTACAGTCACAGGAACCTAAACAACAAAAAAAATTTGCTCGGCTTCCGGTGCGACTGCAGGCTGAGGTGCGCGCAGTCACGCGCTACCGTGGGAACGGGACACACACGCACACACGCGCACACACACATACACAGCCGCAATTTGGCGTGGAAACACACACACACGCACACAGCCGCAATTTGGCGTGGAAACACACACACACACACACACACACACACACACACCGTTTGCTCCGTAACCGGCTCTAATCATTTACTGCAGTAAAAATGCGACTTTTTTCTTCCGGCCTCATTAAACTGTTCGAGCTGTAAAATCTCAAAGGCACCAAATGCTGAATGCTGCCTAACTTTTGGTCTCTTTTTGGAGAAAACTCACCAAATCCAAACAGAAACGAAGCGCCGCTTTAATAAAGTTTTAACACAACGCGCATAAGATCACAAACTAACTGCACAAACAGCTCTGACCCAGAAATCTGTCTGTCTGAAATAAAACCAGCACCTTAAACTGTGGGGATTTTTTTTCTTCAGAGAGAAAGTTTAGGTTTAATTTATCTTTATGTTATAATATAGTCTAGAAATGTGCACTTTATATATTAGTATATTTGCTAATTAGTATATTTGATAATAAAAAATATACTAAAAATATATAAATATACTATATTAAATATACACTTACATAGAATTCCTTTAAACAATCTCAGAAAAATCTGTACTCTTCCTCCAAGTAGTCATAAGCACATTCATGTTGTACTTTAATATTGATATTATGTATCTTCAGTCAGTTTTAATGTTCACTAGCTCCACATTTCCAGGTGAAAGATACATATATATATAAATGTAGAGTTTAGTTCCTTTACTTCTAATAGCGCAGACTACCTGTGGGCCGTAACCTGAGAGAGAGTTTAGTCTAAAATTCATTTAAGTGACCACTTCCTGCATCAGTTACTTCACATGCTATTAAAATACTGTACTGGAAATATCCAATATGGATCCATTTGGGATTCGGCTTTTGTTTCACAGCTTCATCAAAAGGTGCAGGTATGAGCTTTGGCCAGCAGATGAGTGAACGACTGAACAATCCCTTCCTTAATTCTGTGCAAATATTTTCCAACATGTCACTACAGAGATGCAGATTAGCCGACAGATTTTTAGCTCTAATCCTAGTGGGTCTGTAAACACAGATAAAACTCTATTACGGTGTCAGTTCTGACTGTTACATGCTACAAGCTCTGCCCTTTTTATTCTGTGGCAGAGGTGGGAGTAAGTCACACATGTGCAAGTCACAAGTAAGTTTCACATTTGTGACTTAAGTCTGATTCGAGTCAAGTCGAGTCCCCAATCTTTGAATCATTTAACTCTGAGTCAAGTCTCAAGTCATGAATGTCAAGTCAAAGTAAAGTCGAGTCATTTTTTATATTTGTCAAGCAAGTCTCAAGTCTCAAATTTGCGACTTAAGTCTGACTCGAGTCAAGTCATATGTTCTGTGGTGCATTGTGGGTCTGAGTATTGCAAAAAAAACCTCTCACTCCACTACTTGCAGATTAAAATTTATAACCGGTTATCTTTGTTATGCAAAATATTGATTTATTACTTTAACCTCAAGCTATTGTTATGTTACTCACAATGCTGATCGACTGCCCATTGATGGCGATGCACTTGGACTCAGCCCTTGCTTCATCTCAACCTAAAGAAAGTGAGACAGTGGCATCTCAGTCCTTTAATCACCATCAATGGCATCATACTCATCATCTGGTTTAACGGGATTAGTGAATCATATAGAAATGATAGAGAATTAACTCTCTCTGACTGGTCTGTTTTTAACTGTTAACACATCCTCATCATGTGTCACCAGAGTCAAGGACAAAGACAAGCTATTAAAAATGTATAATGTTCATCACACAGCTGCCCTGGACGTTACTTTCTTACTGGAAACCATGCTTCATTCACTTCATATAAGGTTTCAAGACTTTATTCTCTCAGCATCAAATAACCGATTCATGTATTGCTTCGGTTACATACACATGTGATCAATAGCATCCTTTGAACCTCACAAACCTAGACAGTTATTCATTTTGAAGGTGCAAATGGAAATATGTGGTATATTTTCTATCTTATCTAGGATGTGTGGAACAGAACGCTGGTTACTTATCCTTTAAAATGTTCCTTTAAAATGTCCGACTGAGAGCGGCTATACTGCCACTTAAAGATGTTAATAAAGCTGGACGTTCATACATTTTTTTAAAAGAATTATTTAAAAATAAAGTTTCAAATATTATTTGTGAAGATCTTTAATTCTGTCACTGAGTCTCCTCCCCTCAGTAGATGTCTGCACAGAGACACACAACATCATCACAGACTCCTTCCACCCTGGTCACAAACCTCCTCCCATCCAGGAGGAGATACAGGACCATTCAGACCAGAAGCAGTAGTTCAGGGACACTTTTATTCCCCTAAACGTACTGAACTCTACACGTCTCACTGATCCTTCAGTGTCAGTAATCACCTGCTGTTCTGCTCCACTCTCCACTCTGTCACATCTTCTCTACATCATTATAAATGTATAGAAGTGTAAATTCATGACTTACCCTAGTTTACCTCCATACATGTATATTATCTGTTCATACACTCAATATGATCCTGCTTACTCTTACGTACAATGTACATAATGCACACATTTGCACAATATTTAGAATGATATTTTTAGTCATATTTGACAAATGGCACATATACCTATTTTGCACATGTTGTATTTATACACATACGACCTGCTATAACTTTCATTCATTTTCTACCACTTATCTGAACTACCTCGGGTCACGGGGAGCCTGTGCCTATCTCAGGCGTCATTGGGCATCAAGGCAGGATACACCCTGGACGGAGTGCCAACCCATCGCAGGGCACACACACACACACACACACACTCTCATTCACTCACACAATCACACACTACGGACAATTTTCCAGAGATGCCAATCAACCTACCATGCATGTCTTTGGACCGGGGGAGGAAACCGGAGAACCCGGAGGAAACCCCCGAGGCACGGGGAGAACATGCAAACTCCACACACACAAGGTGGAGGCGGGAATCGAACCCCCAACCCTGGAGGTGTGAGGCGAACGTGCTAACCACTAAGCCACCGTGACCCCCCACCTGCTATAACTTTATTTATTGTTATTTTTTTCTAATATTTGCATTGCAGTAGATGATAAACAGCATTCCGTTGCTATGTACCTGTACTATGCAATGACAAAGTTATTTCTTTCTTTCTTTCTATCTTTCTATCTATAGAAAACTTTGAGTAATATAAACGTATAATATAAATAAATATAAACTGCCTCATAGCTGCGGTGCCAAACAAATGTACTGAGTGACTGATGAGCTTTTAATTTTACTGACTGATGACTTCAGAAGTGAGGATTGTTAATGACAGAATGTGGAGTCTTCTTGTTGTCCCAGAATAATAACATCATGTAATAACATGTATCTGTAATTTATTATGACACAAAAAGGGTCTTTAATCTTCTGACATAATGTAATGTTGGAGATCCCCCCCCCCCCTTTTTTTTAGTTAAAGTCCCTTAAATTCCTAAAATGTTTGTAGAATTTAGAGTTCTGTATTTGTCCCTTCATTAAGCTCATAAATCACTAATGTATAATCAGACAGATTTGATGAGCTTTATATTAGAAATTCAGCTGATTTAGTTGTTCACTTGTTTTTGGTCACATTAAAATGATCCATACTAAAAGAACTGACAGTATTTACACTGTGTACATGTGAAGCGGCCCGGTGTGTAAGATTAAATACCATCTGAGTAAAAATAAGGGTTAAAAGCAGAGATTTTACAAAAGCTGACATCATCATCCTCCTTTTCCTCTGGGCAGAGATGAAGGTGCGCGCGCGCGGGAAGACAAGGAGTGGGCGGGGCTTCTGTACAGCTACTGACGAGAGAGAAGAGGATTTTGAGGAACGCCGGTGACGTCAGCGTGCATGGGCGGAGCCTGTGAGAGCGATTCAGGCCCGGCAGCTACCACGTGTAGCAGGAGCGTGGGAAAGAGGCGAGCTTTTCTTCCCAGTAAAGAAAGAGAGAGGATCGGGTGACAACGGCGCAGAGAAAGGCCAGGATGATCCGGGACAGAGGCTGAACCGAGCTCTCACACACACTCACACACACACACACACACTTACACACTCTCACACTCACTCACACACACTTACACACATACTCACACACACACTTACACACACTTACACACATACTCACACACACACTTACACACACACTCACACACATACACTCACTCACTCACACACACACACACATACACTCTCTCACACACACTTACACACATACTCACACACACACACTTACACACTCTCACACACACTCACACACACACACACACACACTTACACACTCTCACACTCACTCACACACACTTACACACATACTCACACACACACTTACACACACTTACACACATACTCACACACACTTACACACACTCTCACACACATACACTCACTCACTCACACACACACACTCACACACACATACACTCTCTCACACACACTTACACACATACTCACACACACACACTTACACACTCTCACACTCACTCACACACACTTACACACATACTCACACACACACTTACACACTCTCACACTCACACACACTTACACACACTCTCACACACACACACTCACTCACACACACTTACACACATACTCACACACACACACTTACACACTCTCACACTCACTCACACACACTTACACACATACTCACACACACACTTACACACTCTCACACTCACTCACACACACTTACACACACTCTCACACACATACACTCACTCACTCACACACACACACTCACTTACACACACATACACTCTCTCACACACACACACACACTCACTCACGCGCACACACTCACACACACATACTCACACTCTCACACACATACTCACACACTCACATTCACACTTACTCACACACTCACACATACATACACGCATACACACTCTCACACACTCTCACACACACACCGTACCAGATTATTTAAGACATGGTGCAAGAGATACAGTTACAGCAAATACGTAGATACTTATATTCAGGTTTAAAGAAGAGCCATGTGTAGGTTGTTTTTGAAAAGCGCACTCTCTCACACACACACACACACACACACACACACACACACACATTCTTTGGAGAGTAAATCAGTGCTGAAGAATCTGCAGCCCATCCTGCTTTCTTACTTTCCTGTTTTCAAGCTTGCAAAAACAATCTAGCAAGATCCAAGAGCCAAATGGCTTGGATTCAGCTCTTACAACAGTTAAACAAACATGTAGGACATCAAATAAATAAACAGACACCTGAGATTTCTCTTTCAGATCATAACCCATTAAACATGATGATGACTTATTATACAGTATGAAGAAGAGGAACATTACCAACTGCCAGAAGTCTCCATGCAGCTTTCTCTCTGTGCTTTCTTCTTCCTTAAAGGGTTCTGCATAATTAATATTTCCCCAGAAGAACAAACGAAGAACCATTTAGACCTTTAGGTTTCACCATTAAGATGGTTTCATCCATCTACCATCCAGATCTCACGTGAATATGTGAAAAGCATTTAATGTGTGTTTAATGTTAGCATTATTACACCCTGAAATGATATTATAACTAAATGTTCACAAATAAATCAGATCATCAGGGTGTGTGTGTGTGTGTGTGTGTGTGTGTGTGTGTTATGTAAATCACTCAACATGGCTGTGAATTATGTCATAAATCCATCTATTGGATTATAAAATTTCTACATTAAATAAATATTTATGCTGGAAATGTTTGGAGTTATTTACATCAAACTGAAGCTGGGAGCAAAAATCAGTACAGCTAGTAAATTAAACGATTATTATTATTATTATTATTATTATTATTATTATTATTTATTGATTATTTATTGATTTTTGAGAGCTGAACATACAGAGGTCATAGTCAGTAAGTAAATCTGAGTTTACTTTAATAATGTAATTACGACGTGCATTTAGCAGGTTAGAGTTTAGCAGGTCATGTGACATAAAACGATTCTCTATCTGCTTCACATTATATTGAAGGTTTGTACGTTTCTAATCGTGGAAATTTACACGCTTCATTTTTCCCAACACCTTCAAAATGTTTTCTTTTTTTCCTCCTAAATAAAGGAAAGTAAAGTTTATGCGATTAGCTGATAAGATGTTCTGGACCAGTGATATCTGCACATTGAGCTCAAAATCATTTTGTGTAAACAGAAGCTGTGCTGAAATGATTTTTGTCTGTGGGAAGAAAACTTCAGGTAAATAATGAAATAAAGAGACGGACGAAGATAGAGTCGTGTTCCTGCTGAGCGAAGCAGACACACAGACCTGTAAAAAAAAAAAAAAGGTCTGTAATTCACAATTACACAACTCACTCACTAACATGAGAGGGACTGTGTGTGTGTGTGTGTGTGTGTGTGTGTGTGTGTGTGTGTAAAGTTATATCTATGATTATGCCACAGTTTGCAAACCACATTGTGTTACTTTCTAACAGATGCTTGAAGCCAAAAGTTGGTCACAGAAACCGTTCACACGGCCGATTTCTTCTCTTTTTTATGTGTTGCTCAACTTTCTCATAGAGCTACAAATCTGACAGATTTCGTTTAACTGTATATGAGCTTTATTTCCTTTTAACAGAACACAGGAAACAAAGAAACAAACAAAACAAACAAAACTACGGTGAAATTAAAACACTGCTAAAAGAATGGAGTAAAATAAGGAGATGTGAGTGACGACCTGGTGTAGAAGCACAGAACAGTGAACACACTTACTCTTCATCTCCAGGATGGAGTGTAATAATGAACACCAGCTCTCTGTCTCACACACTGTCTCACACACTGTCAGTCACACTGTCAGTCACACTGTCTCACACACTGTCAGTCACACTGTCTCACACACTGTCAGTCACACTGTCTCACACACTGTCAGTCACACTGTCAGTCACACTGTCTCACACACTGTCAGTCACACTGTCAGTCACACTGTCAGTCACACTGTCTCACACACTGTCAGTCACACTGTCTCACACACTGTCAGTCACACTGTCAGTCACACTGTCTCACACACTGTCAGTCACACTGTCAGTCACACTGTCTCACACACTGTCAGTCACACTGTCAGTCACACTGTCAGTCACACTGTCAGTCACACTGTCAGTCACACTGTCTCACACACTGTCAGTCACACTGTCAGTCACACTGTCTCACACACTGTCAGTCACACTGTCAGTCACACTGTCTCACACACTGTCAGTCACACTGTCAGTCACACTGTCTCACACACTGTCAGTCACACTGTCAGTCACACTGTCTCACACACTGTCTCACACACTGTCTCACACACTGTCAGTCACACTGTCAGTCACACTGTCAGTCACACTGTCTCACACACTGTCAGTCACACTGTCAGTCACACTGTCTCACACACTGTCAGTCACACTGTCAGTCACACTGTCTCACACACTGTCAGTCACACTGTCAGTCACACTGTCAGTCACACTGTCACACTGTCTCACACACTGTCAGTCACACTGTCAGTCACACTGTCTCACACACTGTCTCACACACTGTCAGTCACACTGTCTCACACACTGTCAGTCACACTGTCAGTCACACCTTCATAAAGTCTCAGACTGCTCCAACTCTGCTAAGTGATACTGAACAGCTACGCTATTTTTCATTTAAACCAAACACACCAGAGTGTTTTTTTCATTTCTCTCCTCTGTCGCTGTAGATATGCATCATAACCGTAAGTATTTGCACCTTCACGTCTGTATATTTCACTTTATAGTGTTTTAAAGCCCAGAAATGGTCCTTTGTGCATCCCAGGACTCAGACACAAATTCCTGATTTTTTTCCAGCCCTTTAACCTCAGAACGCTCGTCTCAGGGCTTCCTGGGGGTCACGTCGTCATCTGAAAGGTTTAGGATGTCCTGAAACTGAGCGAGCACCCGATCAAAGTGGGTTCCCTCCCAGAACACTTTCCCACAGCGGGTACAGATGAAGTACTCTGGGATGCGAGGGAGCAAACCGGGCGGAACCGTCTCCAGCTGCACCTCGGCTCCGCCCCCTAACCTGAAGGAGCGAGGGTCGAGGGCCGTGCGTGGGGCCCAGCGGCAGTTAGGAGCAAACGCCGGCCCGTCCGAGGGCCTACACCTGTTCGGGTCCACCTGAGGGTCAATCTGAGCCCCCGAGCGGACGTCCGGTCTCAGCTCCGGCTCCGGGATCAGGCCTGAGGGGGAAAATCACACTTTTTCTTTCTACAGCTTCCACATTTCCTTCTGACAAAAACAATATTTCTTTCTTTCTTTCATCCATCCATCCATTCTTTTATCTTTCTTTCTTTCTTTCTCCAATTTCCACCATTAAAGAATTGTTCTTTCTGATAAATATTCTTTGCTTTTCAGAAAGATTCCTTGCTACTTTCTTTCCTTCTTTCGGCCAATCACAGCGTGTTTCCTTCCTTCCTTTCTTTCCTACTTTCTTTTTCTTTTCTTCCTTCCCTTTTCATTCTAAAGCAATATTTATTTCTAATGATAATAGAAT
>NC_083479.1:21380977-21388477 GCF_030014155.1 Tachysurus vachellii
ATCATCATCATCATCATCAAATATAAAATGCTATCACGTCCCGTGAAGGACAGAGTTGTAGCACCGCCCACCGTCAACAACACGACTCAAACACAAGACTCGGGGCGATGATGATGATGATGATGATGATGATGATGGATCTGGAATCTGCTGTTTTTTTCCACCACAATGGATATACAAATCACCAGGTCCAGCCGAGAAGAAGACTAGATCATTCTAGAGCTTGTGGTTCTTCTAATTTGACACTTCATCTTTATTTCTTGTCTTCTAGACTTCTTTAAAAATCTCCACGATTGAAAGCATATAAGATAGCGATCACTTCACCGTTAGCTACTAAAAACAAAGGCGATGTTCATACGAACGCGGACGTCAGCGCAGATGATGTGGAGGATGAGATAAGATGCCCAGAATGCAATGCAGTTAGTCTGTGGCAGACGCTCGGCTAGTTAGCGATCCACGAGAAGACGAGCACAATGACGGGATTAGCGTGAAAGCTAAGCAGGAAAGACTAAAAGATTAAAGTGCTGCTGCATTTCCATCACACACTTTACATAGAGATGAGGGGTGTGTAAGCGTGGGGGTAAAATGCCACCGCATCGCTATGAACAGGCAGCCGCACGGGATTGTGGGTAATGAAAGAAACGGCTAACTGAAGTGAAAACAGGGTTCATCAAAAACTTTTACAGAGAACCTGAACACAGGCGTTTGTTTTACAATTTTAGATGAGTTTTAAGTATGAAAATGTCTTGAGAGTTACAGTAAAGAGAAAAGAAAAGAGAGAGAGAGAGAGAGAGAGAGAGAGAGAGAGAGAGAGAGAGAGAATGTGAGCTAGAGAGAGAGAGAAAGAGAGATAGACAGAGAGAGAGAGAGAGAGAGAGAGAGAGAGAGAGACAGAGAGAAAGAGAGAGACCGAGAGAGAGACAAAGAGAGAGAGAGAGAGAGAGAGAGAGAGAGAGAGAGAGAAAGTGAGAAAGACAGAGAGAGAGACACAGAGAGAGAGAGAGAGAGAGAGAGAGAGAGAGAGAGAGAGAGAGAGAGAGAGACAGAGAGAGAGAGTGAGACACAGAGAGAGAGAAACAAAGAGAGAGAGAGAGACAAAGAGAGAGAGAGAGAGAGAGAGAAAGAGAATTTGAGCTATAGAGAGAGAGAATGTGAGCTATAGAGAGAGAGAGAGAGAGAGAGAGAAAGTGAGAAAGACAGAGAGAGAGACACAGAGAGAGAGAGAGAGAGAGAGAGAGAGAGAGAGAGAGAGAGAGAGAGAGAGAGAGAGAGAGAGAGACAGAGAGAGAGAGAGAGAGACAGAGAGAGAGAGAGACAAAGAGAGAGAGAGAGAGAGAGAGAGAGAGAGAGAGAGAGACAGAGAGAGACAAAGAGAGAGACAAAGAGAGAGAGAGAGAGAGAGAGAGAGAGAAAGAGAGAGAGACAGAGAATTTGAGCTATAGAGAGAGAGAATGTGAGCTATAGAGAGAGAGAGAGAGAGAGAGAGAGAGACAAAGAGAGAGAGAGAGAGAGAGAGAGAGCACAGGTTCTCTTGTTCCTTCATGCCCGATTAACCGTGACAATCGTCCCATCCTGTTTCCCAGAGCATTGTCATGGGAACACTACCAGATACCAGCGTGTTTCACACTCGCCGTTCGAGCTGCCGCTCCTCGCTTTCTGTTCTGAAGTGAGACACATTCAGTCGGCATGTGGAGAATGTCCTCGGTGTTCAGTGACTCATCTTCTGCTTCTCAATAACCTCGGGCCAAGTTGGGGCCTGAGAAACGCGCCGAGCCCCGCCCACACCTGCACCGCCCACACCTGCACCGCCCACACCTGCACCTGCGGCCAATAAGAGACGATCCGTCGCATTCCAGCAGGGAAAACACTGCAGTGTCACAGAGCTTACACCTTTTTCACACGTTCTCAATAGATCAGAAAGAGTGATGTTTATAATTCTAGAACAATAAGCAGGATGGTGAACAGGACACACTACAGTACTGAGGATTATGATCCCGTGTGGTTTTTGTGAGTCCTTGTGCTAGCAAGTCGAGGGAAACATGTCGTTACTGATAGCGTTGTCAGTCCGATACAGCGCTCAGTCGCTCGCTCATTATCCCTGTTCCCTCTGACAGGATCTGTACGGTCCGGGAACGCATGAAGGGAAAGAAGTCAGCGTGAAGAGTCCCAGAGGAAGCACCTGTTAGTCTTCACCCTCTCAGATAATGGAGTGGAAACTGGCAAGTAGTAAATTGAGGGAAAATTGGGTAAAAAAAACAAGGCGAGGGCGCAGGGTTAAGGGGTCAATGATGTGGGCTGAGAGCGTGAGAGGACGAGGGCAACAGGCGTCTGCAAAAACTCCCTCCTGGTTCAGCTTTTCTCCTTCGACTGGTTTGGGAATCAAACACATCTCAGTCTGTCATGGTGATAGACAGATTACAGTGAGCTGGAACAATCCAGAACATTATGTGATGGACAGTAGGAAGGAAAGTCGCAGTCAATGAGTCACAGTTACAAAAAAGGATTTCAGGAGCCAATCACGTGTCCTGTTTACCAAAAACAATCCAGTTTGTTGACTGTGATCTGAATCTACAGTGTAAACAGATAAAACTCACTTCCTCTAACCGAACTGCAATTTTTAATGGAATGTACGAAGGTATTCGTGTGTAAATTCGGTTCTCTGTCGAATGTTTAATCTGCTTCACGTGACAATGTGAGATTTTTAATCTCGTGATTAATATTTTGTTATTAAAACCGTAGCGTCCGCTTCAGCAGGTCCTACCAGCTTCCAGATACCTCCATGTGTCTGATCTCACGCGGCGGCTGTGAAGAGCGTGCGAACGAGTGGGAACGGCGTGAATCCAGGCTGAGAGAAAAGAACACACGCCAGCAACGGAGAGCAGATAACGAGGGAATGAAGGGAAAAGGGGCGCAGGGTTAAGGGCTAATGACGGAAAAGACTTCAAAGCTCCGTGTCGACCAGAGGAACTCCGAGACGGAGAACAACAAGAACAAAAGAGCAGAAGTATGACGGAAGGACAGAGGATACGTTGGTGCACAATCAACTGCAACCGTCAGTCATGAAGAAGAAGAACATGTGAACCTTTGGAGTAAACATCTAAGTGATTAATAAAGAACTGATCTGAGTTTTAAAAACAATCAGAGACACTCGGCTTATTTCACTCTTTGATGTAAAGAACAAAGCCGAGGGTGCAAATACTTTTTTAGTCTACCAGACTATTGATTTCCAAAAAGTGTTTTCTCAGGAGTTGTTGTGCTGGACCTTGTGTTAAGCTCCGCCCTCAAATACACCACCAGAACACGTCATGGGGTATCGGAGTGTAAGAACCACGAGCACTGGACACAGGAGGACGTGTTAAGGGTGGAAATCAGGGCTGTAAACAAGGGGGAGTCAGGAAAGGGGGTGTGATGGGAGAGCCGAAGGTTGTGTGGTGTGAAAGCAGTGAGGTGAAATCTAAAGAATGGCCGGTCTGAGAGAGTTCCTGTGTCACAGACCCCAGCTCTAACCCTTCACCCCTCCCTCTCGCCCCCAAACCGGCCCCAGTCAATTCCCCCGGGCCTGAGGCAAGTCCCCTTTCAGTCTCCTGTGACACTCATTATGAGTGTGGGAACTAAATCCGGCCCTCAGTCAGTGCCCCTGTGGTCCTTCTCACCCCTCAGCAACCTGCCCACCCTCCTTCAACCCCCCCATGAGCCCTCTCTCCCTCTGTCCTACACCGATATGATGAGACCTGCTCTGACTCCAACATCCCTGATATCTCCCTGTACAGAGCTCAGAGCTGTCTCTCCCTCTCTCCATCAAACACCCCCACACCACCACCCACCCCACCAACCACCACCATCACAAAAAAAACCCTCCATCCCTGACGCTATCTCTGCGCCGATAACCATGGGAACGGCAGTGTGGGAACCGGCCGCTCGGCTCGGCTCACCAAAATAGATCCCGGAGAAAAAGAGAGAAAAAAGTGGAACAGAGATGGAGGAATGTCTGTTAGAATAGGGGGCGGAGTTAAAGTATTGACTGACAGGTATATCCACTACCTATTAAGCTTTTTTATTTATTTATTTTTGACCACAAACGTGTACGAAGTTTTATTTATTAAAGGACGTCGCATTACATTTTTATCTGTTTATAGGGTTTAAAACTACTTCCTGTTGTCTCTTACGTTACAGAAGCAGCCTCATCAGCTTCTTCATCCTCTTCATCACGGAACATTTCAGCATATCTTCATTCTGTGAACGCACTGTTACTATGGTAACGATAAGGTATCGGTGGGAGTCGTTAATATAAACCTGATCTACAGTCAGAGCTGCAGTTAGAGAGAATTAATCAACACGTGAACAGTTGAGGTTTCTGCATGACGTGAAAGGTGAAGAGTGTGCAGGGTTAACCTTCGCCCTGCTCCTCCTCTTCCTCAGACGTAAATGCGTTCGTGCGGTTCTTGTGAGAAAAACCAATCTCTCCATCCGGGATGGGGAGAGAGAGAGGAACGAGTGTCGTGTTTTTTTGCTGATTTTCCATTCCACTTTTATCCTGCCTCTATGGCGAGGTCGGGCGCTCCCGCTCTCAGAGACGTTCCCAGGCCGGACCGTCTGTCCCACAGGAGGAACCTCCGCTCGACCCTTCCCAACCCCGAGCACGAGCACACACACACACACTCACACACACACACACACACAGGGCTATCGATAGCATCGGCCCTGGAAGCTCTGCCAGCCTCTGATGTCTCCGCCCCCTCAACCCCCCATTCCCAAGCTTAATGCTCATGCTCACACACACACACACACACACACACACACACACACACACACACACACACACACTTCTGTTCAGTCACATGTCATGTTTCACACTTTCAGAAACAGTTAGAGGTTCCTGTGAGAACCCTGTGGTTCTACATCTAGTCTTTTCTCCACTGAACACCAGTAAAAGTGTTATCTTTCAGTCAGAAATTTTCTCTCCATCTGATTAACAGTGTGGTTCCTCAACTCACATCACCACTGATGAACAACCACTTTGTTTATTCCCAAATTTTGGAACTTTACTGACTTGGCTAGTAACAGGAGCTAGCGTAACGTTGTGCTCCATTATCTGATTAATACACAACAGGAGGAGTTTAGATGGAGCGTGACTACAGATCCAGCTCCTAACCTCTACACATCAACCCCAGTGAAGACTTTATCCTTCAAAGGTACCAAGTAGAACTTTTTTATAAATCTGAAACCTTTAACCTCTAATCTAAGTGTGAACAACAATCTAAGCATGTGTGTGCAAGTACACACAAGTACACACAAGCACACACATGCGCACACAAAAGCAAGCACACACAAGCACACACAAGCACACACAAAAGCAAGCACACACAAGCACACACAAAAGCAAGCACACACAAGCACACACACGCACACACAAAAGCAAGCACACACAAGCACACACACATGCGCACACAAGCACACACAAAAGCAAGCACACACACACACACAAGCACACACATGCGCACACAAGCACACACAAAAGCAAGCACACACAAGCGCACACAAGCACACATAAAAGCAAGCACACACACACACAAAAGCAAGCACACACAAGCACACATGCGCACACACAAAAGCAAGCACACACAAGCACACAGGCGCACACAAGCACACACAAAAGCAAGCACACACAACCACACACAAGCACACATGCGCACACAAGCACACACAAAAGCAAGCACACACAAGCACACACAAGCGCACACAAGCACACATGTGCACACAAGCACACACAAGCACACACATGCGCACACAAGCACACACAAGCACACACATGCGCACACAAGCACACACAAAAGCAAGCACACACAAGCACACACAAGCACACACAAAAGCAAGAACACACAAGCACACACACACACACACACACACAAGCACACACACGCACACAAGCACACACATGGGCACACACGCACACCTTTCAGTCCCAGGCTGTTCCTCCTTTAGCAAACACACAACTATGGGTCACTGATTCTCTGCCTGCAAAACACACACACAGTCACACAGACGCAGACAAAAACACACACAAGCTCTTGGGTTCCGTTCTTCTGTTTTGTTTCTCACACACACACACACACTTCCCATGGAGCAGCAGCACAACACATCCACCACTACAACAACATCCACACCACAGTCTCGTTAGGAAGGCAGACATGTAGGTTATGAACACAGTGTGTTGTGAAGTTACAGGAAAATAATCAACATGATGAAACTGTCACCTCCCTGAAGATCGTTCTTATCCTCGGCCCTGACTGAGTTATTCGACTCACACCACAGCAAAATGTACAGTTCTGTCTGTATTAAAAATGTCATACTTGTTATACAATAATCTTATAGTTACATTCTACAGCTTCGTTCCTGTTGTCTGTTGTCACTGACGTTAAAGCAGCTATAAACACCGTTCCCTGAACACGCCAGAAAGGTCCAGCTGTAGGTCTGACTGCTCACACCGGAGACTCCTTCCATACGTTATATAAAAACATCATTTTTCTCTTTATTATTATTATTTGAAGTTCTCTGTGAATGAGATGTTACTATGGAAACAATAAGTTATTAATATAATTCTAGAGTCATTAATATAAACCTGCGCTACAGTCAGAGCTGCTGTTCTTGAACCTTGACAGAACTCCACAGCACTGCGGTGTGACAGTGGGAAAGTTCACAGAGTTCAGAGAGAAAGGAATGTTGCAAAACACTTTTCTGCTGATTTCTTCATGTCATGACTCATGTGTGATTTTTTCTGTTGCTTGTGGAGGCTGAACTGCTGATGACTCAATGTGCAATTAAATACAATGACATTGATGTAGTAAAACACACCACAAAGACTTGGCACATGGCACATGGTGTGTGCGTGTGTGTGTGCGCGAGTGAGTGCGTGTGTGTGCACGAGTGAGTGAGTGTGTGTGTGCGTGAGTGAGTGTGTGTGTGTGTGGGTGTGTGCGAGTGAGTGTGTGTGTGTGTGTGTGCAAGTGAGTGAGTGAGTGAATGTGTGTGTGTGTGTGCGAGTGAGTGTGTGTATGTGTGTGTGTGTGCAAGTGAGTGAGTGATTGATGGTGTGTGTGTGTGCGAGTGAGTGTGTGTGTGTGCGCGAGTGAGTGAATGTGTGTGTGTGCGCGAGTGAGTGTGTGTGTGCGCGAGTGAGTGTGTGTGTGTGTGTGCGCGCGAGTGGGTGTGTGTGTGTGTGTGCGCGAGTGAGTGTGTGTGTGTGCGTGAGTGAGTGCGTGTGTGTGTGTGCGCGAGTGAGTGCGTGTGTGTGTGTGCGCGAGTGAGTGTGTGTGTGTGCGCAAGTGAGTGAGTGTGTGTGTGTGTGTGTGTGTGCGCGAGTGAGTGTGTGTGTGAGAGTGTGTGTGAGTATGTGCGCGCGCGAGTGAGTGTGTGTGTGCGTGAGTGAGTGTGTGCGTGTGCGTGTGAGTGAGTGTGTGTGTGTGTGTGTGCGAGTGAGTGAGTGAGTGTGTGTGTGCGCGC
>NC_083479.1:21395977-21408477 GCF_030014155.1 Tachysurus vachellii
AGACCGGTACTGAGAGAAGCCCGGTGTAAAAGACGGCGGTGGATCAGTGACATTTTTTGTACATTAAACCAAGCCCTGGTTGCCTCTGCCAGGAGGTTAAGTGCTGAGCTCAGTTTAAACAGAAATATTCTGCACAGAACAGTTTGTGAGATCTTCGACACAGGCCTCGATCTCTGTTTGTTTTTGTAACATAACAGGAAGTGAATCAGCGCTTTTAATGTCAACAGGAGACACGGGGTTTCACCCAATATTAACTGTCAGGGTGCCAATACTTTTGAAACCACCGTTTTGCATAAATAACTTCTAGCATTTGCAAATGTTAAACTTAAAATCTCATTGGTTTCATCTGTCGAGCTGTTACACAGAGTTCCGCTTCTACAGTCCACCTGCCTAACATTTCTGTACTGTTTTTATTTTTGTGCTTCGTTTCTGTTTTTTTTTTTTTTTTAAACAAATTCAATACAAAACAGTTTTTATTTGTCTCCTTTTTCCTCACTTCATAGCTCAAGAAAGGGAACTGAAGGAGGAGCGTTTAAAGTTTCTCACAATCAGCTGGTGAAAAAAATAATACCAGGGAAAATGTCTTTATAAACCTAAAAGAAAAAGGAAGTAAAACAACAATGGAAAAAGGAACCGGAATAATATTAATATGCCAAGAGAAATGTACAGGATCACCGCAACCTCGCGCATATGAACACACACACACACACACACACACACCACAGTGTAAGGTGGTACTGAAGTGGAACCCTGAAGCTGCCCCTCGTCTTTCACATTCAGCCCACGTCCACTTTAATGCACATCAAAGCCTCCGTTTAAAAATCCTCCTCCTTAAGAACATGCTCTCTCTCTCTCTCTCTCTCTCTCTCTCTCTCTCTCTCTCTCTCTCTCTCTTCCTCTCTCTCTCTCTCTCTCTCTCTCTCTCTCTCTCTCTCTCTCTTCCTCTCTCTCTCTCTCTCTCTCTCTTCCCATCTTCTCACATCGTTTCAGTTCCTGTCCCCCCCCTTCCCCCAAGTGAAGCTCTCAGAGGGATCGTGGGAACCGCGGCTGTAGTGCCACTGTGCCGTCTGAGGCGCTGCTGATGGCTATCTGTCCCATCTCCACACTTCTAAAAACAGCAGATATCTGATGCTGGCTGAGGAGGTCTGTGTGCGTGTGTGGTGTGTGTGTGTGTGTGTGTGTGTGTGTGTGTGTACGGAAAAGGCATGCCGAGCCTGGACACAGGAGCTCGTATGCCATCTGTGGAGCACAACTCGATCCCTGCGTTAACGATGGTGAAATCAGAGAAACAGAGCTGCCATGGGATGGAGAGAGAGAGAGAGAGAGAGAGAGAGAGAGAGAGAGAGAAAGAGAGAGTGAGTGAGTGAGTGAGTGAGTGAGTGAGTGAGTGAGTGAGTGAGAGAGAGAGAGAGAGAGAGAGAGAGAGAGAGAGAGAGAGAGAGAGAGAGAGAGAGAGAGAGAGAGAGAGACTGGGACACGTCTGAGTCAATGTCATTTCCAGGGAACAGAAGAGAAACTCAAGACGTCATGATGAGCTGCTGAATGTGTGTGTGTGTGTTTGTGTGTTTGTGTTACTCTCACACTGGACTCACACTCACACTGGACTCACACTCACACTGGACTCACACTCACACTGGACTCACACTCACACTGGACTCACACTCACACTGGACTCACACTCCACACGGCAGAGTAAAGATTCAGACCGACTCGTTTACTGAAGGAAAATAGACACATGCTGACTGGATCAGAAACATTCCCACTGTGCCACGTAGTGTATTATCCATGTAACACACACTAACCACACACACGTATAACACACACTAACCACACACACGTATAACACACACTAACCACACACACGTATAACACACACTAACCACACATGTATAACACACACTAACCACACACATGTATAACACACACTAACCACACACATGTATAACACACACTAACCACACACATGTATAACACACACTAACCACACACATGTGTAACACACTAACCACACACGTATAACACACACTAACCACACACACTAACCACACACACGTATAACACACTAACCACACATATGTATAACACACACTAACCACACACACGTATAACACACTAACCACACATATGTATAACACACACTAACCACACACACGTATAACACACTAACCACACATATGTATAACACACACTAACCACACACACGTATAACACACACTAACCACACACATGTATAACACACACTAACCACACAAATGTATAACACACTAACCACACATATGTATAACACACACTAACCACACACACATATAACACACACTAACCACACACACGTATAACACACTAACCACACACATGTATAACACACACTAACCACACACACGTATAACACACACTAACCACACACATGTATAACACACTAATAACACACGTATAACACACACTAATAACACGTATAACACACACTAACCACACACATGTATAACACACACTAATAACACACGTATAACACACACTAACCACACACACGTATAACACACATGTATAACACACACTAACCACACACACGTATAACACACTAACCCCACACACGTATAACACATGTATAACACACACTAACCACACACACGTATAACACGCACTAACCACACACACATATAACACACACACACCAATGACACACACACATATAACACACACACACCAATGACACACACACATATAACACACACTAACCACGCACACATATAACACACACACACACACCAATGACACACACACACGTATAACACACCAATAAAACACTAACGACACACACACATAACACACCAACGACACACACACACGTATAAAACACCAACGACACACACGCATAAAACACCAACGACACACACGCATAAAACACCAACGACACACACACGTATAAAACACCAACGACACACACACGTATAAAACACTAACGACACACACACACAACACACCAACGACACACACACGTATAAAACACTAACGACACACACACGTATAAAACACTAACGACACACACACACAACACACCAACGACACACACACGTATAAAACACCAACGACACACACACGTATAAAACACTAACGACACACACACACAACACACCAACGACACACACACGTATAAAACACTAACGACACACACACGTATAAAACACTAACGACACACACACACAACACACCAACGACACACACACGTATAAAACACCAACGACACACACACGTATAAAACACTAACGACACACACACACAACACACCAACGACACACACACGTATTACAGATTATTTAGCAGTCTGTACACCACAACAGAGGAAATGAGAAAAATCTTTAAGCATCATGATGCGATCAAATGTTCAGATCGTCCAGCCAGAGAGCTACAACCATGAGCTCCTGAGTGACGTGGTAGTGACGATGATGGACACACACACACACACACACACACACACACACACACACACACACACACAGGGGGATTACTGCTATCCTGATGGGGTTAATGATTGTTGATGGGTATCAGGAGGCCACACAGGGGGCTCACAGAGGCTCAGGGCTTTAACCCGAGTGAAGGAATGCCTGCGAGAGCCGAAGGAAAAAGACACACAGCCGCCGCTCATCAAAAGCTCCACCATCAGATAACAAAAGGGTTCAGTTTGCTGGGTGGCCTTTCAGCAGATCTGCCCCATCCCCTGCCCCGGGGGGGGGGGAAGCTCCAGACCCTCCAGCCTCCTTATTCAAAACCTCCAAAGCCTTTTCTCTTCCCCCTTCCACATTCCTTCACTCACCTCTCACTCTCTTGGTCTTCCCTCCACACACACAACACACACACACACACGGATGGAGAAGATGAAGAACAGACAGGTGGAGAGGAAGGAGATGGACATGAAGGACCTCCGACACTGAGCAGGTGAGGAATCAGATCACTCTCTAATTTAACATCTGAACCTCGACTGAACTCAGATGGACCACAGACACTGTTCACCTGACTGACTTCAGTCGTGTCTTCACCACACACACACACACACACACACACACACACACACACACACACACACACACACACACTGTGTGTTTGTAAGAAAAGTTTATAATTAGATTTTTATTTGTGGAAATTTGTCTAATTTCAGGACAAAATTGTGTTTCATTTTTCACACTGTGCATCTTCACTTTTCTCTAAAAATAAATAAAAAAATTATTCTACTTATATTACCTGTGTTTATTTATATTACTACCTCTGTAACACTGCGCTTTTCCTTTAGGTAAATATCCTCTCTCCCTGTCTGTCTGTCTGTCTGTCTGCCTGCCTGTCTGTCTGTCTGCCTGCCTGTCTGTCTGTCTGCTTGTCTGTCTGTCTGCCTGTCTGTCTGCCTGCCTGTCTGTCTGTCTGCCTGCCTGTCTGCTTGCCTGTCTGTCTGTCTGTCTGCCTGTCTGTCTGCCTGTCTGTCTGCCTGTCTGTCTGCCTGTCTGTCTGTCTGTCTGCCTGTCTGCTTGCCTGTCTGTCTGCCTGTCTGTCTGTCTGTCTGCCTGTCTGCTTGCCTGTCTGTCTGTCTGTCTGTCTGCCTGCCTGTCTGTCTGCCTGTCTGTCTGCCTGTCTGTCTGCCTGTCTGTCTGCCTGTCTGTCTGCCTGCCTGTCTGTCTGTCTGTCTGTCTGTCTGCTTGCCTGTCTGTCTGTCTGTCTGCCTGCCTGCCTGTCTGTCTGCCTGTCTGTCTGCCTGTCTGCTTGCCTGTCTGTCTGCCTGTCTGTCTGCCTGTCTGTCTGTCTGTCTGTCTGTCTGCCTGTCTGCTTGCCTGTCTGTCTGCCTGTCTGTCTGCCTGTCTGTCTGTCTGCCTGTCTGCTTGCCTGTCTGTCTGTCTGTCTGTCTGTCTGTCTGTCTGTCTGCCTGTCTGTCTGTCTGCCTGTCTGTCTGCCTGTCTGCTTGCCTGTCTGTGTGTCTGTCTGTCTGTCTGTCTGTCTGTCTGCCTGCCTGCTTTACTGATTTTATGGGTTTAGTAAAATATAAGTGCTTTCTGTCTGAAGGCTCTAAGGAATTCTGGAGAATGGTGGATGTGCTGTCTCAGCGATGTCACTAGACAGGATGAGAACTTTATGAGGAAGTGATTATTGTTCCTCAGGTTACGATGTTGTCTCACTGACCACAAGGCTGTGTGTTCAAATCCATCAACTGCTACTGAGACACTGAGGAGAGGAGAGTGTGTGTGTGTGTGTGTGTGTGTGTGTGTGTGAGAGAGAGAGAGAGCCTCTTCTCTAGGTGACCTTCTCTGTAAGTGTACTTCTGTACGTAAACAGGAACGTAGACGAGTCCCTAAGTGATGAAGTGTGTGTAAGTAAAGTGTGAAATTCAGAACAATAGATTAATAAATGAAGAATAAGAACAGAACTGGTTTGTTTTCTCCAGCGTGAATAAAAGTGTGTGTGTGTGTGAGAGTGTGTGAGTTCTTCTGTGAGTTAAACGAGTAGACGGTTTGTGTTTCTTTTACCTTCGTGACCCACAGATAATAATTCAGGCAGAAAAATAAACAGTCGTGCTGACGTTCGTTTCTTGTCTTTCAGACTTCCTACTTCTCTCGTCCTGACTCTCTCACCTCGCCGTGCCGCTCCTGACCCCGACCAGACGCAGCGTCTGTGACGCAAACGCCTGTGAACTTTCGCACAACAGACGGCGCTGATGAAAAGCAGATACACCAAAGAAAAAAAGAGGATTTGGCGACTGCTCGACCTGCATCTCTCCTTTTATTCGTTCCACATTTACCTGCAGCTCTGCATGCTTTCGCTCCACTTTCCTCACGGTCAGTAAGTACACGAGTACGTAAGGACAATTAAGTATACAACCAGGTAAATGTACACGTATACAAGTAAGAAGAAGTGTGTAAGTGCTCAAGTGTGTAAATTCACTAGTGAATAAATAAATGTGTGTAAAAGAATGGAACACGTGTACAAAAGGAAGAAAAGAAGTGCACTGGTAAGTTTTTATGTAAATATGTAAATAAGGAACAGCGCGACTTTACGGAAGAATGTAAGTTATTATGCAAATATTTACACAAGTAATGAATAATAAGTGAGTAAGTGAATAAACGAGCAAGAAAGTTTAAATCTGCACAACAACAGACATAAAGAAGTATTTAAATAAATATATAATTATGTAAGTGAATAAATATGTAGGACATACAGTAAGTACACAGGATAGTGAGGAAGCAGGTAACCGGGTGTGCAATATAAACTAAATAAAGACAAAGATGAAGAAGAACAGAAGGAGCAGTGGGGTATGAAGGAATGTAGGGAAGTGCCAAGTTTAGTGAGTGTGTAGGTAAATAAGGGCAGTATGCTGGTACATGAGCAAGTGAATAGACGAGTGAGTGAGTCAGTGAGAGAGTGAGGAACTGAGTGAGTGAGGAAGTGAGTGAGTGAGTGAGTGAGTGTGTGTGTGAGTGAGGGAGTGAGAGTGTGTGTGAGTGAGTGAGTGAGTGAGTGAGGGAGGGAGTGAGTGAGTGAGTGTGTGTGTGTGAGTGAGTGAGTGAGTGAGTGAGTGAGTGAGTGAGTGAGTGAGTGAGTGAGGGAGTGAGAGTGTGTGTGTGTGAGTGAGTGAGTGAGTGAGTGAGGGAGTGAGAGTGTGTGTGTGAGTGAGTGAGTGAGTGAGTGAGTGAGTGTGTGTGTGAGTGAGTGAATGCGTGAGTGAGGGAGTGAGAGTGTGTGTGAGTGAGTGAGTGAGGGAGTGAGTGAGTGAGTGTGTGTGTGTGTGTGAGTGAGAGTGAGTGAGTGAGTGAGTGAGGGAGTGAGTGAGTGTGTGTGTGTGAGTGAGTGAGTGAGTGAGTGAGGGAGTGAGAGTGTGTGTGAGTGAGTGAGTGTGTGTGTGAGGGAGTGAGTGAGTGAGGGAGTGAGTGAGTGAGGGAGTGAGTGAGTGAGTGTGTGTGTGTGAGTGAGTGAGTGAGTGTGTGTGTGTGAGTGAGTGAGTGAGTGAGTGAGGGAGTGAGAGTGTGTGTGTGTGAGTGAGTGAGTGAGTGAGTGAGGGAGTGAGAGTGTGTGTGTGTGAGAGAGTGAGGAAGTGAGTGAGTGAGTGTGTGTGTGTGAGAGTGAGTGAGTGAGTGAGGGAGTGAGAGTGTGTGTGTGTGTGTGAGTGAGTGAGTGAGTGAGGGAGTGAGAGTGTGTGTGTGTGTGTGTGAGTGAGTGAGTGAGGAAGTGAGTGAGTGAGTGTGTGTGTGAGAGTGAGTGAGTGAGTGAGGGAGTAAGAGTGTGTGTGTGTGAGTGAGTGAGTGTGTGTGTGTGTGAGTGTGTGAGTGAGTGAGAGAGTGTGTGAGGAGATAAGTAAAGACGTAAAGACACACTGAGGTTCACGCTGAGGGAAAGAATGAGTAAATAAATGTAAGAAAATAAACAGAGATAATGACATTAATGACATCAGTACATTTTGTTCTACTAATTAATAACCATGAGAATGTTAGAGGTGTTTGTGTATCTCATGAATATTAATGTGTTTCTGAATATTAATGAAGGGAAAAGGTACAAATGTTATTTGATGAACATGAAACTGTTTAATAGATAAACGCTGTTTGTCTGTCTGACAAATTCAAATCCACTTCAGACATCTGAACACGCTCATAAGTATTTACTCCCTCACCTACATCCTTTATCTTTATTCCCCTTCACTCACACTGAGATATTTCTCCTCCTCCTCCTGTTTACAGTCTACAGTAAGAAAAGAAAAACAGCCGCCATTGTTCCAGTGAATACCTCAGTGTCACTTCAAACACATGATTCACAGGAGCCGTGTCTCCTGAGCGCCGCTCTATCTCGCCTCGCTTCCTTCCTGTCCACGGCCTCTGTGTTTCCTTACACTGATAAAACACCTCGTGCTCCATACACACACACACACGTTCAGACACACTCACACACGCTCTCTCTCACACACACACACACACACACACTCAGACACGCTCATACTCAGACACGCACATGCTCAGACACGCACATGCTCAGACACGCACACGCTCAGACACGCACACGCTCAGACACGCACGCATACGCTCAGACACACACGCTCAGACACACACGCTCAAACACGCACGCACACGCTCAAACACGCACGCACACGCTCAGACACACACGCACACGCTCAGACACACACGCTCAAACACGCACGCACATGCTCAGACACGCACGCACACGCTCAGACACGCACACTCAAACACGCACGCACACGCTCCAACACGCACGCACGCTCACACACGCACGCACACAGACGCTCAGACGCACACAGGCGCTCAGACGCCCAAAGACGCTCAGGCGCACACAGACGCTCAGACGCACACAGACCCACACACACGCTCAGACGCACACACACACGCTCAGACACACACACGCGCTCAGACACACACACAAGCTCAGACACACACACAAGCTCAGACACACACACACGCTCAGACACACACACACACGCTCAGACACACACACACACGCTCAGACACACACACACACACGCTCAGACACACACACACACGCTCAGGCACACACACACGCGCTCAGACACACACGCTCAGACACACACACACACGCACAGACGCACACACACACGCACAGACGCACACGCACAGACACGCACGCACGTTCAGACACACACGCTCAAACACGCATGCACACGCTCAGACACGCACGCACGCACGCTCAGACACACACGCTCAAACACGCACGCACACGCTCAGACACGCACGCACGCACGCACGCTCAAACACGCACGCACACGCTACAACACGCACGCACGCTCACACACGCACGCACACAGACGCTCAGACGCACACAGGCGCTCAGACGCCCAAAGACGCTCAGGCGCACACAGACGCACACAGACGCTCAGACGCACACAGACCCACACACACGCTCAGACGCACACACACACGCTCAGACACACACACACACGCTCAGACACACACACACGCTCAGACACACACACAAGCTCAGACACACACACACACGCTCAGACACACACACACACGCTCAGACACACACACACACACGCTCAGACACACACACACACGCTCAGACACACACACACACGCTCAGACACACACGCTCAGACACACACACACGCTCAGACACACACACACACGCTCAGACGCACACGCTCAGACACGCACGCACGCTCAAACACGCACGCTCAAACACGCACGCACGCACGATCACACACGCACGCACGCTCACACACGCACGCACACAGACGCTCAGACACACACAGACGCTCAGACGCACACAGACGCTCAGACGCACACAGACCCACACACACACGCTCAGACGCACACACACACGCTCAGACGCACACACACACGCTCAGACGCACACACACACAAGCTCAGACGCACACACACACAAGCTCAGACACACACACACAAGCTCAGACACACACACACACACACAAGCTCAGACACACACACACACACGCTCAGACACACACACACACACACACACACACTCAGACACACACACACGCTCAGACACACACACACACGCTCAGACACACACACACACGCTCAGACACACACACACACGCTCAGACACACGCTCAGACACACACACACACGCTCAGACACATGCTCAGACACACACACACGCTCAGACACATACACACACGCTCAGACGCACACACACACGCTCAGACACACACACACACGCTCAGACACACACACACACGCTCAGACACACACACACGCTCAGACACACACACACACACGCTCAGACACACACACACGCTCAGACACACACACACGCTCAGACACACACACACGCTCAGACACACACACACGCTCAGACACACACACACAAGCTCAGACACACACACACACACGCTCAGACACACACACACACACACGCTCAGACACACACACACACACACGCTCAGACACACACACACGCTCAGACACACACACACACGCACAGACACACACACACGCTCAGACACACACACACGCTCAGACACACACACACGCTCAGACACACACACACGCTCAGACACACACACACGCTCAGACACACACACACACACGCTCAGACACACACACACACGCTCAGACACACACACACACGCTCAGACACACACGCACGCTCAGACACACACGCACGCTCAGACACACACGCACGCTCAGACACACACACACACGCTCAGACACACACACACACACACGCTCAGACACACACACACGCTCAGACACACACACACGCTCAGACACACACACACGCTCAGACACACACACACGCTCAGACACACACACACACGCTCAGACGCACACACACGCTCAGACGCACACACACACGCTCAGACGCACACACACACGCTCAGACGCACACAGACGCTCAGACGCACACAGACCCACACACACACGCTCAGACACACACACAAGCTCAGACACACACACAAGCTCAGACACACACACAAGCTCAGACACACACACACACACAAGCTCAGACACACACACACACACACAAGCTCAGACACACACACACACACACATACGCTCAGACACACACACACACACACACACACGCTCAGACACACACACACGCTCAGACACACACACACACGCTCAGACACACACACACACGCTCAGACACACACACACACACGCTCAGACACACACACACACGCTCAGACACACACACACACGTTCAGACACACACACACGCGCTCAGACACACACACACGCTCAGACACACACACACACGCTCAGACACACACACACGCTCAGACACACACACACGCTCAGACACACACACACACGCTCAGACACACACACACACGCTCAGACACACACACACACGCTCAGACACACACACACACTCTCAGACACACACAACACACGCTCAGACACACACATCACCCCACGCTCAGACACACACACACACGCTCAGACACAACACACACACGCTCTGACACGACACCACGCCTCATACACACACACTCAGACACACACACACCGTCAACACACACACGCTCAGACACACACACACACACGCTCAGACACACACACACGCTCAGACACAC
This sequence comes from Tachysurus vachellii, assembly GCF_030014155.1. Lineage (NCBI taxonomy): Eukaryota > Metazoa > Chordata > Actinopteri > Siluriformes > Bagridae > Tachysurus > Tachysurus vachellii. The sequence continues at coordinate 21,407,025 of NC_083479.1, forward strand.
ACACACGCTCAGACACACACACACACGCTCAGACACACACACACGCTCAGACACACACACACGCTCATACACACACACGCTCAGACACACACACACGCTCATACACACACACGCTCAGACACACACACACGCTCAGACACACACACACGCTCAGACACACACACACGCTCAGACACACACACACACGCTCAGACACACACACACGCTCAGACACACACACACGCTCAGACACACACACACGCTCAGACACACACACACGCTCACACACACACACACACGCTCAGACACACACACACGCTCACACACACACACACACGCTCAGACACACACACACGCTCAGACACACACACACGCTCAGACACACACACACGCTCAGACACACACACACGCTCAGACACACACACACGCTCAGACACACACACACACGCTCAGACACACACACACACGCTCAGACACACACACATGCTCAGACACGCACACACGCTCAGACACGCACACACACGCTCAGACACGCACACACACGCTCAGACGCGCACACACACACACGCTCAGACACACACACGCTCAAACACGCACGCTCAAACATGCACACACACGCTCAGACACGCACGCACGCTCACACACGCACGCACGCTCACACACGCACGCACGCTCACACACGCACGCACACAGACGCTCAGACGCACACAGACGCTCAGACGCACACACACGCGCTCAGACGCACACACACACGCTCAGACGCACACACACACGCTCAGACGCACACACACACGCTCAGACGCACACACACACGCTCAGACGCACACACACACGCTCAGACGCACACACACGCTCAGACGCACACACACACGGTCAGACACACACACACGCTCAGACACACACACACGCTCAGACACACACACGCTCAGACACACACACACACGCACTCAGACACACACACACACGCACTCAGACACACACACACACGCACTCAGACACACACACACACGCACTCAGACACACACACACACGCTCAGACACACACACACACACACGCTCAGACACACACACACACGCTCAGACACACACACACACGCTCAGACACACACACACACGCTCAGACACACACACACACGCTCAGACACACACACACACGCTCAGACACACACACACGCTCAGACACACACACACGCTCAGACACACACACACTCAGACACACACACACTCAGACACACACACACTCAGACACACACACACGCTCAGACACACACACACGCTCAGACACACACACACGCTCAGACACACACACACGCTCAGACACACACACACGCTCAGACACACACACACGCTCAGACACATCTCTGTCTCCATCTCACCCAGTGTCACAGAACACTTTTTTTGCTTTGCTTCTTGTCTGGAATCACTTACAGTTACAGCATTTGACTGACTCCCTTATCCAGAGCAACGACTAAAA
>NC_083479.1:21418477-21445977 GCF_030014155.1 Tachysurus vachellii
AGACACACACACACTCACATACACACACAATATTATACACTCACACACACAATATCATACACTCACATACACACACACAATATCATACACTCACAGACACACACAATATCATACACTCACAGACACACACAATATCATACACTCACAGACACACACACACAATATTATACACTCGCCTACACACACAATATCATACTCTCACAGACACACACACACACTATCATACACTCACAGACACACACAATATCATACACTCACAGACACACACACAATATCATACACTCGCCTACACACACAATATCATACTCTCACAGACACACACACACACAATATTATACACTCACACACACACACTATCATACACTCAGACACACACACAATATCATACACTCACAGACACACACAATATCATACACTCACAGACACACACAATATCATACACTCACAGACACACACACAATATCATACACTCGCCTACACACACAATATCATACTCTCACAGACACACACACACACTATCATACACTCACAGACACACACAATATCATACACTCACACACACACACTATCATACACTCAGACACACACACAATATCATACACTCACAGACACACACAATATCATACACTCACACACACACACACACACAATATCATACACTCGCCTACACACACAATATCATACTCTCACAGACACACACACACAATATCATACTCTCACAGACACAATCACCCAGAGAGACACATATACATACACGTGACTCCTTCACTGGGGCAGACTGAGGAAACGCCGGCTTTACCGGGGCTGACTTAGGCCACGCCTCCTTTGGCTGGGCAGGCTGAGGCCACCCCTCCTTTGCCGGGGCAGACTGAGGCCACGCCTCCTTTGCCGGGGCAGACTGAGGTCACGCCTCCTTTGCCGGGGCAGACTGAGGCCACACCTCCTTTGCCGGGGCAGACTGAGGCCACGCCTCCTTTACCGGGGCAGACTGAGGTCACGCCTCCTTTGCCGGGGCAGACTGAGGCCACACCTCCTTTGCCGGGGCAGACTGAGGCCACGCCTCCTTTACCGGGGCAGGCTGAGGCCACGCTTTCTTTGCCAGGGATGGCTGAGGCCACGCCTCCTTTGCCGGGGCAGACTGAGGCCACACCTCCTTTGCCGAGGCAGACTGAGGCCACACCTCCTTTGACGGGGCAGACTGAGGCCACGCCTCCTTTGCCGAGGCAGACTGAGGCCATGCCTCCTTTGACGGGGCAGACTGAGGCCACACCTCCTACACTGTTTCTTGTATATTCAGTAATATACAACACTATTAGACACTCTCACTTTTCCTTTTTCTCACTTTCTGCCTCCACCCTTTATTGATGTCTCTCATTCCCAACTAGTAATCATGAGTTTAACACTTTTTACAATCTGGAAAGTTGTAATCAGTGTAACTCCACCACACCATGTAATTACACCATCCACTGAGAGACACTGACACTTTATAGGTGTTCACACTCACGGCGGATTTCTCTTCTACCGCCAGAAGGTCTCCTCACCTGTGCACGTTCTCCAGGTTAAAGTCTGGACTGCACCACGAGTCCAGCAGGAGGATCAGACGCTCCTGCAGGTCAGCGTGATCCTGAACGTATGCCTCAGCCAGGGGCAGCTTGTCCATCAGGATCAGAGGAACACACATCTGAGAGAGAAACAAGCAATGAGCAAAGCTGAAGTGGGAAAAACAGGAATTGTGGGAATGGAGGGTTTTTTTTTTAAATTACTGACTTGTTCCATGTCAAGTTCTTCCTGAAGTCCTAACTTCATGCCAAGCTTCGCTGCCTGCAGACAAAACACACCGTTCAGTCAAACTCTTAACCACACAATATTTCAGCAATATTTAATCTTTTTGCTGGAAGAAAGTCAAACATTTATATATTCATATTTGTGTATTCGAGCCAACAGTTCAGGTTGTGTGGTGGTTGTCATGGTAGCAGAACGTGTTAACAGTAATTATTTAACTTGTGTTTCATTATTTATAAAGTTTAACTTAATAAATTAGGGGGTCACGGTGTCTTAGTGGTTATCACGTTCTCCTCACACCTCCAGGGTTGGGGGTTCGATTCCCACCTCCACCTTGTGTGTGTGGAGTTTGCATGTTCTCCCCGTGCCTCGGGGGTTTCCTCCGGGCACTCCGGTTTCCTCCCCCGGTCCAAAGACATGCATGGTAGGTTGATTGGCATCTCTGGAAAATTGTCCCTAGTGTGTGATTGTGTGAGTGAATGAGAGTGTGTGTGTGTGTGTGCCCTGTGATGGGTTGGCACTCCGTCCAGTGTGTATCCTGCCTTGATGCCCGATGACCCCTGAGATAGGCACAGGCTATTTATATTCACAAACTACTTTTGTCTATCAACATTAGTTTGGGCTGCAAATATAAATCTTATTTTTAAAACAGAAAAAAAAAAACAACATTATTTAGAAAAGATCAAAACTAAACTGGAATAAAACAAAACAGAAATAACATTTATAAATGAATGAAAAACGAATTAAACCAAATGGTACGTTTTTAAGAAAACATGTTGTTTCATAGCAAAATGAAGAACAATCACTGCTGAAAATATTGGCACCCCGTCTGAGAAAATAAAGGCAGGTATCTGTTTAAAGCTCACAGCTTTCCTCATGATGAAGTGAGTGTAAGCTGTGTTTATTTCTGTTGAGTTATGAACACGTTTTGTTTGTGGTTGTGGAATTAAACACACGTCCTCGTGGTGTTTTTGTGCTCTGAAACCTTTATCATCTGAATAAAGAGGTGGTTGCATAACCATTACATAACTTAATAGATAGCAGGATTTTTAGCACCAATTATGTCTGTGAAAGTTTAATTTCTGCCCCGAGGCAAAACTTGTTCTCACTTCAGAAAGTCCTGACTCCATGTTCTGACACATCAGAAGTTAAAAAACTGGAACTAAATAAATAAATAAATAAAGGGTCTGAACCTCTCTGAAACAGCCACTGTTCTGCAGCAAGGCCACATGCTCCAACAGCAGGTTCTTCTCTAGGTTCTTCAACTCATAGATCTCCAGCAGGAGGTCCATGCATCCTGGCTGCAAGGTTGTGATGAGTTCTAGAGCCCGGAACTGCAGGTTCTTCTTCTCCTCCTCGTCCTCCAGCTCCTTCAGGCTGACCCACACCCGAGAACGTCTCCATCTCACAAACTCGGTGAGGAGGAACTGGCCCAGTGTGATGGATCTGCTCTTCTGGACACTCGGACATCCGTCCAGCAGCATCAGGAGCCCAGCTAGGGGTGAGCAGAACCGGGAAAACCCGGACAAGGCCTGATGTCTCAGCTAAAGGAAATAAAAATGAATAAAAGAGCTTGTATTAATGTAATTATGTCTGTAAATAAATAGAACCATAAAAAGGTAAAAACAACAACATGGCTGCAAGACTGTGAAGATCAACAGTGCAGCACTGAGGGATGTTCTGATCTCACCTCCTCCAGATCCTTCCTGCTCCACAACTCACAGAGCTGCTCTCTCAGCACAGCCGCATCATTACCTGAACACACACACACACACACACACAGTCACAGTCTAACCTGTACATACACACACGCACAGTCACAGTCTAACCTTTACACACACACACACACACACAGTCTAACCTGTACATACACACACACACACACACACACACACAGTCACAGTCTAACCTGTACATACACACACACACACACACAGTCACAGTCTAACCTGTACATACACACACGCACACAGTCTAACCTTTACACACACACACCCACAGCCTAACGGTACCTTTACACACACAGACAGACACACACACACACACACACACAGTCACAGTCTAACCTTTACACACACACACAGTCTAACCTTTACACACACACACACACACACACACACACACACACACACACACACACACACACACACACACGTGTTTTGCTCATACTGTACAATATTTCAGTTGTTGCTTCTTATACACTATCTCAGGGACCTGCTGCTAAGAAACTGTGTTCATTCGAGCATTACTGCACACAATATTGTCTGAACTTACAGTATTTACATACAGTATTGACACCGGTCGGTCGGCGCTGTTTTTTGTTTACTGTCTTTTGTGTATTGTCGTTTTTGTATTTTGTGTATTGTCTTGTAACCTTTTGTCTGCACTGTCTAGTCTGTCTTGTCCTGCACTGTCTAGTCTGTCTTGTCCTGCACTGTCTTGTCTGTCTTGTCCTGCACTGTCTTGTCTGTCTTGTCCTGCACTGTCTTGTCTGTCTTGTCCTGCACTGTCTTGTCTGTCTTGTCCTGCACTGTTTGCACCAGGTTGCACAGTTGCACTTTATGTGACTAGGACTAACTTACTAAGTCCTTATAGCTCTGTCTTTGTTTTATGTAGCACCCTGATCCTGGAGCTTGTCTCATTTCACTGTGTACTGTAACAGCTAGATATGGTCCATGTCTGTGCACCACCGGTCCGTGTCTGTGCACCACCGGTCCGTGTCTGTGCACCACCGGTCCGTGTCTGTGCACCACCGGTCCGTGTCTGTGCACCACCGGTCCGTGTCTGTGCACCACCGGTCCGTGTCTGTGCACCACCGGTCCGTGTCTGTGCACCACCGGTCCGTGTCTGTGCACCACCGGTCCGTGTCTGTGCACCACCGGTCCGTGTCTGTGCACCACCACTAACATCAGTACGGTGGATTAAAAGCAACACACGGCCTTTGATGAACTCTTTCTTCCCGCACTCTGAATGTCTGTTAGATGGAGAGAGTTCACACCGCATGTGAATGGAGAGAAGAAAAAGAGGGTCATTTAATGTGTGCAAGAAGGAGAAGGGAGGAGGGAGGATGAAGAGAAGAAGGAAGAGGAGGAGGCATTATAGCCGAAGAGGTGCTGAGCCTTTGTGTTTAAGGAGCCATTTAGAAGAGACGCGATACTGCAAGAAGATTCGCTGAGAAGATGAGAAGTTTTCTCAAGGAGGAGGAGAAGAAGGAGGAGAGTTGAAAAAAAGGAGGGATAACAATAGAGGAGTGGAGTGGAAGTGTATACACTCGTTTAAGCCATGCTGAATGCGTCATGCTGTGTGGTCAACACCTCTCAACAACTCTCTCTCCTTCCCCTACTCAAACCCTCCCCCTCTCTGTTTTTTCTCGCATTTCCTTCAAAAAAAAAAAGGACAATGCGAATCCGGGATCCTGCACTGACCCACCATGGGGTGTGTGGTTACAGGACAATAATCCACCCCCATGCATTATATTCCACATCATAGTTTTCATCCGTTAAGAGTTACGTATTAAGTTCTAGCAGCTACAAACTTTTCTCTCTCAGCTTGTCGTGTTACTGAGAAACACAAAGAAGTGTAAACTCCGCTGTCCTGAAGATGTGGAGAACCTCCAGCTTCACCTCTAAAACTGGAGACTCCTTCCATTTACATTTATTCTCCTTACACAAGCTGCATCACATCAGCCGCTATCACTCGAGCGTCTCTGGAAACATTAATATAACATCTTCGGGCCGATCAGACTCCAGCACACAACAATGCTGTGGTGTAACACGCTTTAAGCCACGACTACACAAACCAACGATGGTAAAAATAGCCGTACTGAATATCAACGCTTTCACAACGACGCTCGTCCAATCAGATCACCACAGACAGCTGAAATAAATTTTGATGGTGAGGATAAGCTCTACAATTCATTTATGGCTCCAGATCAGATTTATTAATAAATAAAATGAAAGGATTTTAGATTTGTTGCGCAGTAGCATGCAAAGGCGCCACCGTCAGGCCACAATAAACTACACAGAGCGCTGAGAAGAAGAGAGAAGACAACACGATACGCGTCGTCTAGTAAACGACTGTGTGTATGACTGTGTGTATGACTGTGTGTACGACTGTGTGTACGACTGTGTGTACGACTGTGTGTACGACTGTGTGTAGGTCGCTCTGTCTGAGAGTTAAACTTTATACCGAACTTTAAATCTGAACGATGATTTTTTACACGTGTGTTTTTTGACGTCACATTTTTCGAAACATCATTAAAAAGAAAACAAAAAGCTTTATTTATGTAACCTGATGAGGCCGTGTGACTGAATATTTCAACACACACACACACACACACACACACACACACACACACACACACACAGGTTCTGTGAGTCCCTTCAGAAAACTTCACACAAACAACATAAATCGTAGCGGCAGTGTTCCAGTGAGCATGATGGGGCAGAGCTGAGAGACAAAAACACTGCTGCATGTTTCTGCACAGAGCTTCGAGCAAAACATGAACCTGTTCACAATCCTCTTACTCACACACACACACACTCACACACACACACACACACACACACACACACACACACACACACACACACACACACACACACACACACACACCACTCAGTCGTTTCCCATGACTCTCCACGGCCCTTGGTGACAGTCAAGCAAAACACACCTGACAAACTCTTGTCTTTGTCCTAACCCTTTCCCCATTCTTTCTCACACACACACACACACACACACACTCGCGGGAAAGCCGGATGAAAGGAAGGAGACGGTGGAATGTGGGTTGTTCCTGTGTTTAACAGATGCAGTGAGAGTTACAGGGGATGAATGTGCACTTTATCTGAAACACTAACACACGCTCAGGGTCTGAAGGGTTCTTATAGTTCTGCACTGTAGCTTCCAGACTGCTAATAGGCTAACGGCTAACAGGCTAACGGCTAACAGGCTAACAACAAGCAAACCCTGCAAACAACATTAAACATCAGTGTTAAGAGCCATACACACACACACACTCACCACACACACACAAACTCACCAAACACATACACACCCACACACTCAAACTCACCACACACACTCAGACTCACCACACACACCCACACACACTCCAACTCACCACACGCGCGCACACACACCAACACACACAGTTTGATATTAAAGAGCTATTAAACAGAAAAAGTCAGTCATTAAGTGAAACAGGTCCTCCAGCGTTCTTCAGTTGGATCATGGTTCAATTGAGAACTTCACTATCAGTTGTAAGGTTCTTCAAACTCTCAAAGGTTCCTCTGTAGGAACCTGTAATGATCCTTGGTAGAACCCTACAACGGATTATTTCATTATTTTAGAAGGGGTTCCAATCCTTTTACAACCATAGGAAACTTTAATTATCCACTTAAGCCCTTGGGGAACCTTTAAAGAACTTATTGTTTCTTTTTACAGAGTGGAACATAACCTCGTTTGATGTTTTTAAACATTTCTGCGGACATTAAGATTTTAGACTTCCACCATTTATTATCATTAGTCTCAGAGCTTTGGTGTAAGATTACCGGGTCAGTTAATGTTAGAACAGCTGACTGCTGCTTGATCTTCAAACCTCCTCTATTACACTACACAGTCATTTATTAATAAGGAGCTAATAACGCTCTAGGGGAATGGCAGGAGGAGGTGAGGGGCGTGTTGCATTTGCATACTCATGCATATTCATAAAACCTTGCACATCTCTGACAATAGTGTTTGTCTCTTTGGTGTTTAATAACATATTAATAATGTAGTTTATCCTACAGGTATTAATTAATTATTAAACAGTTTAATAGCAAATCACACGCTACACAGAACAACATCTAATATAAAATGATAGTGAGAAAGATTAATGACTGAAAAGTGCTTTTAATCACGTTGTACCGTCTGAGCTCCAGGTCTGATTCATTGTCTTCCAGCAGGTGGCGCTCTATCCGCACTGAATCAGCTTCCTGAAAAAAACAAACAAAAACAAAATCTCATACACACTCACAAACGATCTTTAAATAAACATTATTTTCATTGTTACACTATTTATTGTAGTTTTTTCTTCATTGTTCCCTGTTATTGTTTAGCTAATGTGTATCGCATCACTTGTACAGAGTCGATTCATTATGTTAGGCTACTGGAGTTATTCTTCGTAGCCAACGTTTTATTAAACGCTACTCCTCCTTTAGCACCTCCGCCACAAGCACCAAATTCAGATGTGTTGTAGACCTGGTCTAAAGTTTGTTGCTATTACTTTTCAATACATTTAACACACCTCTATCTGTCTGTCTGTCTGTCTGTCTGTCTGTCTGTTGTTCATTCAACAGTAAGAATTGCATGTACTGCTCTATGCAGTATAATAATAAGTAGAATCCCATAATGACTGCAGTATTCACATGAAATGTCACTCTGTTACACTGTGGAGCTTCTGTCACTACAACAAATTCCTCGTACGTGAAAACATACCTGGCAATAAAGCTCTTTCTGATTCTGATTCTGATTCTGAAATGTCCAAACTAGCCACTTTTCTCCAAAAGTATTGGCACCCCACCGGGTATTCTGGTGACGTCTAATCACGTGCAGCCCCGCCCCCAAAATAACAAATTTTGCACAACATGGACATGTCATATATCAAAACACTCAGACCAATGAGGGGAACTGCCTCATAGGTATTCTGATGACGTCACATGATGTCACGTGAAAATAAAAAAAATAAGCAAAAGATGGACATATGACATATCAAAACACTCAGTACAATGAGGGGAACTGCCTCACGTGTCTTCTGGTCACGTCACGTGATGTCACGTGCAGCCCCGCCCCCAAAATAACATGACGTATTAAAACACTCAGGACAATGAGAGTAATTGCGTCACGGGTATTCGGATGACGTCACATGCTCATATCTGTTCGCCTCCAAAAGTATCGGCACCCTAGCGTCCACAAGCTTTCTGTCCACTTGCCTCAAAAAGTCCCACATACCCTTATGTCCAGTCGCCTCCAAAAAGCACCGGCCTTTTTTCAAACACTTGCTTCGTCAAAGCCAACATCAAAGTTTGTCGCGACGAACTTTACAAATCTAGTTTCAATATTGTTTCACTATGAACATCTGATCAACGGAGACAGAGAGCTGATATTAGAACTGAACTGAACTTTGGACTTAACAAAATATGATATGGAGTCGATTCCAAAAAAAAAAAAAAGTCGATTCACTAATTCTAGGCATTAAAAATCTCAATTCGAGTCAAATAATTCGGAATCAATTCTAGACAACAATACGATTCAAATAAAATGCCTCTGAGCGTTCGAGTTAGAGACAGAAAGCAAATATCTGCTTTATAAAACATGCTGTAATGACTTACGACTCACATCATTGGTTCAATGAACACACAGGAATATAATTGCAGCTATTAACTGTGCAGAATCAGTTAAAAGAATATTGTGAGTCTCTTAACTCGAGTATAAAAAAGTGTCAACTTTACATAAATTACTGGATAATATTTTAATCGCGTGATGAATTAGATGTCAGAAATCTTGTAGTCAATGACGTGTTCACTAATGAAGCCTCATTAGGAGTTTATGTATTAGCACAAGTTAAATAAATAAGTCTGTAAATATTTCAGTCATGAAGCATATTTAAATTCACAGATTAATTGACTGATTATCTAAATAATCCTTTCCTGCGGCAGTATTTATGCAGCGTATGATCTGGGATGCAGCCAGATATTTTGGAAGAGAAATCTCCTCCGAGACTGAGACATGATCCACACGCAGGTGCTGAGGTTTCAGCACAATTTGACCCCAATAACCTGAAAGTGTAAAACCAAAAGAGCAAATCGTTTATTTTTCCCCTTCCTCCCTCTTTCTGTTCTGTCTGCTCTGGCATCTGGTCCTGATATCCTTCACATCCACACCAGAGAGTTTTTTTTAGTTTTTTTATGACATTCATATTTTCACACTGAGATATTTTGCGAGTTCTCGTTGACAAATGAGGAAACATTTCACACCAGGTTTTTCTGCTCATCATCTCACCATCAATCTGGATGTGTTTTCACCAGCACATGTGCACACATCTCTGTTTTTTGGGCATTAGATTGATGGAGAAACTGGACACCGAGCATGAGCAGCTTTTGTTTCATGGTATTGTAATGAATAACGTATGAGCAATGCGCCCGAGGTGTAAAAATGCAGATACACACATATTTCTCCCTCAGTCTCCCTCCCTCCCTCCCTCCCTCCCTGTGGGAACACCAGACCACACCGGGGCTCACTGCCAGCTGGCTGGATGTCATGCTTTGAGGTTGTAGATGTTTTTTAAGGCTGAAGTCTGGACTGTTTCTCTCTCGCCTGTTCCCCAGGGGAGGGTCCTGGCACTGAACCACACACTCACACACACACTCACACACACTTTTACTGGTGCTGTTTTACTGACACCAAATGGACAAAATGGATTATGACTCCACTCTTATTTATCATTTAGCCATCATGTAGCTCATCTTTCCATACTGATAACCCAAACAAGTTCCCTACTGAGATCCAGAACATCACAGACCCGTTGTTTTTTTTTTTTTAATGTAACTCTGTTTATGTTGATTGCTTTTGCATGCAGTCAGTGACGAGCACTACAAGTACGGCATGTAAAATCTCCTCGTACTGTATGTCGAAATCAGAAGGATTTTTAAGAGTAAACAAGTCGTTATCTGACTGACACGGCGGTGCACCATTTGCTCATGAAGTAAAATAAATACATAAATCTCTGTTAATAAATTCATATCACTAAACTCTAATCTTTTCCTCTGGATCTTAGGCCACACCCATGACCTGAGCTAAAGAAACACCAAACCTCACTGCAGGGGATTTCATTCAGATTACAAATGTACTTTAATCTGTTTCTCTGTTTTACCAATCAATTTATTTATATTTCTAATTAATGTCAACTACACTTACACTATACTACACTAACACTTACACTATACTACACTAACACTTACACTATACTACACTACACTCACAATTAACTACACTACATTACACTCACACTTACTCTATACTACACCCCTCACTACACTACATTACACTACACTACACCCCTCACTACACTACACTACCACTTACACTACACTACATTACACTACACTACACTACACCCCTCACTACACCCCTCACTACACTACCACTTACACTACACTACATTACACTACACTACACTACACCCCTCACTACACTACACTACACCCCTCACTACACTACACTACACTACACCCCTCACTACACTACACTACACTACCACTTACACTACACTACATTACACTACACTACACTACACTACACTACCACTTACACTACACTACACCCCTCACTACACTGCACTACACCCCTCACTACACTACACTACACCCCTCACTACACTACACTACACCCCTCACTACACTGCACTACTCTACACCCCTCACTACACTACACTACATTACACTACACTAACACTATACTACATTACATTACACTACACTCACAATTAACTACACTACATTACACTCACACTTACTCTATACTACACTACACCCCTCACTACACTACACTACACCCCTCACTACACTACACTACACCCCTCACTACACTACACTACACCCCTCACTACACTACACTACACTACACCCCTCACTACACTACACTACACTACCACTTACACTACACTACACTACACCCCTCACTACACTGCACTACACTACACTACACCCCTCACTACACTACACTACACCCCTCACTACACTACACTACACCCCTCACTACACTACACTACACCCCTCACTACACTACACTACACTACCACTTACACTACACTACACTACACTACACCCCTCACTACACTACACCCCTCACTACACTACACCCCTCACTACACTACACTGCACTACACTACACCCCTCACTACACTACACTACACCCCTCACTACACTACACTACACCCCTCACTACACTACACTACACCCCTCACTACACTACACTACACTACACCCCTCACTACACTACACTACACTACCACTTACACTACACTACACTACACCCCTCACTACACTACACCCCTCACTACACTACACTACACCCCTCACTACACTACACTACACCCCTCACTACACTACACTACACCCCTCACTACACTACACCCCTCACTACACTACACTACACCCCTCACTACACTGCACTACACTCCTCACTACACTACACCCCTCACTACACTACACTACACCCCTCACTACACTACACTACACCCCTCACTACACTACACTACACCCCTCACTACACTACACCCCTCACTACACTACACCCCTCACTACACTACACTACACCCCTCACTACACTGCACTACACTCCTCACTACACTACACTACACCCCTCACTACACTACACTACACTACACCCCTCACTACACTACACTACACTACACCCCTCACTACACTACACTACACCCCTCACTACACTGCACTACACTCCTCACTACACTACACTACACCCCTCACTACACTACACTACACCCCTCACTACACTACACTACACTACACCCCTCACTACACTACACCCCTCACTACACCCCTCACTACACTACACCCCTCACTACACTACACTGCACTACACTCCTCACTACACTACACCCCTCACTACACTGCACTACACTACACTACACTACACCCCTCACTACACTACACCCCTCACTACACTACACTACACCCCTCACTACACTACACTAACACTTACACTATACTACACTACATTACACTACACCCCTCACTACACTACACGAACACTTACACTATACTACATTACATTACACTACACTCACAATTAACTACACTACATTACACTCACACTTACTCTATACTACACTACACCCCTCACTACACTACACTACACCCCTCACTACACTGCACTACACTCCTCACTACACTACACCCCTCACTACACTACACTACACCCCTCACTACACTACACCCCTCACTACACTACACCCCTCACTACACTACACTACACCCCTCACTACACTGCACTACACTCCTCACTACACTACACTACACCCCTCACTACACTACACCCCTCACTACACTACACTACACTACACCCCTCACTACACTACACCCCTCACTACACTACACTACACCCCTCACTACACTGCACTACACTCCTCACTACACTACACTACACCCCTCACTACACTACACTACACCCCTCACTACACTACACTACACTACACCCCTCACTACACTACACTACACCCCTCACTACACTACACTACACCCCTCACTACACTACACCCCTCACTACACTACACTACACTACACTACACCCCTCACTACACTACACTACTCTACACCCCTTACTACACTACACTACACTGCACTGCACTACACCACACCCCTCACTACACTACACTACACCCCTCACTACACTACACTACACCCCTCACTACACTACACTACACCCCTCACTACACTACACTACACCTACACAACATTACACCACACCCACACCTCACTACACTACTCTACACCCCTTACTACACTACACTACTCTACACCCCTCACTACACTGCACTACACTACACTACACCACACCACACCCCTCACTACACTACACCCCTCACTACACTACACTACACTACACTACACCTACACCTCACTACACTACACTACACTACACCCACACCACATTACACTACACCACACCACACCCCTCACTACACTACACTACACTACACTACACCTACACCTCACTACACTACACTACACCCACACCACACCCCTCACTACACTACACCACACTACACTACACCTACACCTCACTACACTACACTACACTACACTACACCACTAAGTAGTTAGAAAATTAATTAGAACGTACAAATACATAGAGGCGCCGTTGCGACATTGCTTTGTTGTTGTTGTTTGTTTACCAGATTAACATGAACTTTACAGAACTTTGCTGTTCTGTGTGTCGCTTAAAGTAGAATTTAAATTCAGACTAAAATGCAGTGGTTAGCTAAAACATGCTAAATTGACAAGCTAGTTTAAGCTAAGCGTTGGTTCCTTTTTATTTATTTTAATATTTCATCTAACGTGGAACATTATACAAAATAAATAATTATCAGCGGTTAGCTGTGTTTTATTCCTGTGTATTAACAAGTGTATAATTTGTTGTACTTACACTGAATAACAGCGAGAATAAGCATTTAAATGAAGCTCGCATCCAGACGGAACCATATAAATACGTCTTGTGTCTCACGGTCGTCTGATGAAGTGACGCGCGCTGCGTTTGTAGAAAGAAACGTGTTATTGCGTGTGAACTTTTTAGTACTGTTTAACACTGTTTGTAGTGTGTTTTATATTAGTGTAAAACGTGCATGTCCGAGTTAATGTATGTATTTAATCAGTGATTTCTTTTCTGTAACCTGTAAATAAATCGTCACATTCATTGTTTCTGAGAAGAATTTATTTTTTCTTCGCAAACAAATGTGTTTAGTGGCGCAAATAATAACGTTTAGTGTGAATAGTGATCATCAAATAAAAGTTTAAGGCTGACTTGTGGGATCGAAGTTGTGTTGTTGATGTGTTTATACTGTTGTGTTGTTCTGTTTATACTGTTGTGTTGATACTGTTGTGTTGTTCTGTTTATACTGTTGTGTTGTTGATGTGTTGTTCTGTTTATACTGTTGTGTTGTGTTTATACTGTTGTGTTGTTGTTGTTGTTGTGGTGTTCTGTTTATACTGTTGTGTTGTTGATGTGTTTATACTGTTGTGTTGTTCTGTTTATACTGTTGTGTTGTTGATGTGTTGTTCTGTTGATACTGTTGTGTTGTTGATACAGTTGTGTTGTTGATGTTGTGTTGATACTGTGTTGTTGTTGATGTGTTGTTGTTGTGTTGAGACTGTGTTGTTGTGCTGATACTGTTTTAATACTGTTGTGTTGTGTTTATACTGTTGTGTTGTTGTTGTGTTGTTCTGTTTATACTGTTGTGTTGTTGATGTTGTTCTGTTTATACTGTTGTGTTGATACTCTTGTGTTGTTGATACAGTTGTGTTGTTGATGTTGTGTTGATACTGTGTTGTTGTTGTGTTGAGACTGTGTTGTTGTTGATGTGTTGTTGTGTTGATACTGTTTTAATACTGTTGTGTTGTGTTTATACTGTTGTGTTGTTGTTGTGTTGGTACTGTGTTGTTGATACTGTTGTAATACTGTTGTGTTGTTGATGTGTTTATACTGTTGTGTTGTTGATGTTGTGTTGATACTGTGTTGTTTGATGTGTTGTTGTTGTGTTGATACTGTTGTAATACTGTTGTGTTGTTGATGTTGTGTTGATACTGTTGTGGTGTTTATATTGTTGTGTTGTTGATACAGTTGTGTTGATACTGTGTTGTTGTTGATGTGTTGTTGTGTTGATACTGTTTTAATACTGTTGTGTTGTGTTTATACTGTTGTGTTGATGATGTGGTGTTGTGTTGATACTGTTGTAATACTGTTGTGTTGATGTTGTGTTGATACTGTGTTGTTGTTGATGTGTTGTTGTTGTGTTGATACTGTTGTAATACTGTTGTGTTGTTGATGTTGTGTTGATACTGTTGTGGTGTTTATATTGTTGTGTTGATACTGTTGTGATGTTGTTGTTGATACTGTTGTGTTGTTGATGTGTTTATACTGTTGTGTTGTTGATGTTGTGTTGATACTGTGTTGTTGTAGTGTTGATACTGTTGTAATACTGTTGTGTTGTTGATGTTGCACACTACTGTGTGTGTACATGTGTAGTACGTAGCGTGTGAGGGAGCAGATTCTGCGCACTACGTCACCACTGAAGAACCACTAACCCTCGGTTTGAAACACAGCCTTCCTGCGACTACATGGACGTTGTTGCTGATGGCGAAGTGAAGCGGAACATGACGGCATTTGCTGGCTTTCCGAGTTTAATAGGCACTTTTCAGGATAATTAAGACCACGGACAAGTTTTTGTGAGGTAAAATAAATGAAGATGGACTGGTTTGTAAATATGAAGTTACCCCCTGAGGAGAGCCGCTGTGAGCAACACGAGGTAAAGACTTTAATCGTGACGCTCTCACAAACTGCTGCATTTTACACGCACAACAGATTATTCACCCGTCTGCTGAGCTCTAAATGAGCCCTAGGGTTACTTAGCAAAGCTAGCGTGAGGTAAACAAGGCTAGCGTGAGGTAAACAAGGCTAGCGTGAGGTCAGCAAAGCTAGCGTGAGGTAAGTACAGCTAGCGTGAGGTAAACAGAGCTAGCGTGAGGTAAACAGAGCTAGCGTGAGGTAAGTTATCACCCTCACCCTTTGTGTGTACATAACTTGGCCTGTGGCCACAGATAGCTAGCATAACAACTCTATATTGTTAGCATTCTTTATGTTTATTAATAAATATAAAGGATTTCCTTCTTTCTGTGCGTTAATGGCGTGTCTTTTACTGTTTACATCTCAGACGAGTGAAAAACATCAGATTTACAGTTTTAAACACGTTTTGATCAACTGCATGTCAATAAGAATGACCCCATATGACGTCACACGTGGCCCTTAAACATGACGTCATTTAGTGGTGTGTTTTAATAGAGCATCCGATCTGCTCCCTAATCCCTACTGTCTGTCCTCTACACCTTCCATAAGGCAAAGTGGCTATTCTCTACTCTTTATTATTATTATTATTATTATTATTATAATACAGTAGCATTTATGTGATTTTGTGTATGGGTACAAAACAGTAAACCCCCTCCGTGTGTGTGTGTGTGTGTGTGTGTGTGTGTGGGAGTCTCATCATGATGGAGAGAAATAACCAGCAGCATCATCATCTATTTTCTGCCCCGTTGTGTCCCAGAATAAACTCTGAGTAAAGAGTGAAGGGCAGCGACACAGAGCCTTTAAAGGGGTGTTTATAGGGGTTATAACTATCTAAATCATATTCTAATTACTGTCTCTCTCTCTCTCTCTCTCTCTCTCTCTCTCTCTCTCTCTCTCTCTCTCAGGTCAGTGCAGAGAGCATGGCTTCTCTATGTGAGAGGCAGCAGCGGTGTGTGAAGGCCTCCATCGTGTCTAGTTGGCAGTTGGTGGAGGCTCAGGACCAGCTCTGTGGTCTGGAGCTTCACGGCTCTGAGTCAGTAGAACAGGCCCGGGCTCAGGCACTCGCTTCGTCTGCACATCTCTCTCAGACTGAGGAGGAGTGGAGGATGAAGGAGAGCATGCTGGACTCCCGCTGGAGTCCTGTCCTCGGACAGGAGCCTGGACACAGCGGCTTCAACAAAGTACACACACACACACACACACACACATGCAATTTATGTAGTAAATTAAACAGAAACTAAACAGCATGAATGAACCGATCTGTACTTACAGTAGTCTGTATCCTTCATTCTGTTGATGGAGTGCCAATATTTTGTGTTCCCGTTAGAGCATCATAAACCATCCCATGCCGAGGGGGATGGACACGGATTATGACAAGAGCTTAACATTTGTCCAGCGCCATGAGGAAGAACTGAAGCATTTTGGTGAGCTGATTTCTGTCTCGCAGTTGTTTAATAATAAAAAGTTTGTTAGTTTGTGTTTTTAAAGCTTAAATACGTTTGTAGGATTTTAAAAATGATCTGTCAAGAATAATGGTGTGAATTTTTCACCATGAGCACTACCTCTTCCTACGAGATGCAGCAGTGAGAGGTAGCAGTGAATAGAGCAGGAAGTGGGACCCTCAGTCTCTCAAAGCATGCTTAGTTAATAATCCAAAAAGTTAAGCTAATAACACAAAGCCCACAACCTTATTTAATATCAGCTCACATGAACGTGTGGGGAAGAAGAATCTGTAGTCATCTTGGTGTGTGTAAGTAAACTCACAGTAAACACCTGCTTGCTGTGCTTCATACTGGGAAAATTGTTAAAACTTCTCTGTCTTGAGGTTTTTCTGTGCTGCAAAACTTTAGCAGAAGTTAACTTTAGCTTAACTTTTTGCAAAGCAGTGTGAATGTTACAGAGCATCGACACTGGAGACTCCTTCCATAACTACTATAGATTATGTGGTCACTGTGATCTTATCAAGTCCCTGTGAAGGAGCTGTCTGCTGGTCATGTTTCATCCAGAATAACTGTCTGAGTGTAGTACACATCTTCTGACCAATCAGCATGGAGAATTCCTCCGCTGCAGCCTGTTACATCATGTTCTCTGTGTTCTCTGCTTCTCGGTTGTCAGGAATGTTGAGGAGATGGGATGACAGTCAGCGTTTTCTGGCCCAGATGCCCCACCTGATCTGTGAGGAAGCAGCAAACTACCTGATCTTATGGTGTTTTCAGCTCTACGCTGAAGAGGTAAATTAAGAAACGGAAACACGTTGCAGCAGTTTGGCTCTACAGTAAACTGGAAAAGTTTCTGAATCAGTTATGTGCCTGAGTGACCTGAGTCACAGCACAGTATCAAGCGCTGTATTCTGAGTGCCTGAAAATTATCTTTAAAGGTGGGGTCTCTGTTGTTTAAAGCCAATGTTGACATTTGAAATCACCAAAACAAACACACCCCTAACCCAAATGGGTCCCACCCCTGTATCGATAGCTCCGCCCACATGTACATACGTAACCCAGGCAACCAATGGAAAGAAACGTGTCTTTATCATAGCTGAAGGGAAGAACAATACGATTGTAGATAAACAAACAAGCAAAAATGACACACAAACATAATCATGTAAAGGACAAAGACATATATTAGTTCTGTGTAACAAAACAAAACCAACGTTACTCACCTATCGAGAAGGAAAAAAGCGCCTCGGCGTCTTAAGTAAAGTTGGTCACATATTCACAGATTGGAGTTTCCTGAGTCAATAACTCCTGAGCTAAACACTGTTACTACACAAAACACGGTTGTAGCTGTGTCTCTACATTACTACGATAGAAAAGAGGTGTTATTTGTGTAGTAACAGTGTTTAGCTCAGGAGTTATTGACTCAGGAAACTCCAATCTGTGAATATGTGACCAACTTCCTGCTCCTTCAGTTCTCTCCAGCGCTGGAAAGCTGATCCTATATTAACACGTCCTACTTCTTACCTTATCGTAAGTCTTTCTTCTCTTTCTTTGTTTTTATCCTCCATGTCAATGTTAAAACCGCTTTCTGCTAATGTCACACATGCGCACTGAACACTCTCTCCGCCCATATTGACAAGACACGCCCCTTTCTGCTCATTGGCTACACGTTTTTGTTTTGTTTGTCGTCCCGACTCAGTTTTCTGAAACAAAGACCCCACCTTTAACTTTATATTTTAACACTAAATGCAGATATAAAAACATTTAGTCTGAAAGTTACAACATTCTGTATGCGTATTGCTAATGATCAAATATTTCAAGAACAGCTGTGGAAAGAAAAACAACAAAATCCTGATCATCCCCTTAAATCTGCTTCACCTAATTTAGTTCTTAAGAAAGGACATGTGATTATTACTCAGCTGGTTGGGTGATGTGTGTGTGTGTGTGTGTGTGTGTGTGTGTGTGTGTGTGTGTGTCTCTGCCTGTCAGAAAGAAGCTCTGATGGAGCAGGTTGCTCACCAGGCCGTAGCCATGCAGTTTATCTTGGAGATGGGGCGCAGTGTGCAGCAGGACCCTCGTGCCTGCTTCCGCCAGTTCTTCCAGAAAGCCAAAGTAGCAACCACACACACACACACACACACACACACACACACATTTATATTCATTTCAAATTCAATTGGACGTTGTTGCAAAGCGACTTTACAGAACATAAGAAATATTACAAAAAGGTCAATTTTATGCAAAGATTAATATTAGACTTATATTTAAATGTGTTTGTATTTATCTCTAATGAACAAGTCTGAGGTGACTGTGGGGAGGAAAAACTCCCTTAGATGGAAGAGGGAGAAACCTTGAGAGGAACCAGACTCAAAAGTGAACCTCATCCTCATTTGGGTGACACTGGGTTTGTGATTATAAACTGTTATAAACACCAGAGAGTGTTATTATGAATAATGTCCTTTCTACAGTCTGATAATTGTGAGGAGGTGGTTGTCCTTCTCTTAGAATGTCTGAAATGTGCATGAAGTGGAATCCACCTGGAGCTGGTACGTCTCTGGATGCCTCGTGATGGGCAGAAAAACAGCAGAAAGTGGAGAGGAATTAGCTTAGCTACTGTTTATAATATTAATCAGCACTAGATGATAACGTGCATGTGATCAGATCTACTGGAACACATTAAGTATTGTGTGTACAAAAGAGATCTAAAGTCTGTAATCTACATTTAAACTGAGAAAGTGTGTCTGAGCCCCGAACACTATCAGGAAGACTATTATAAAGTTTGGGAGCTAAATAAGAAAACGCTCTACCACCTTTAGTAGACTTAGATATTCTGGGAACTACCAGAAGTCCTGAGTTTAGTGATCTCAGAGAGCGTGAAGGATTGTAACGTGTTAGAAGACTAGTTAGATACATGGGAGCTAAACCATTAAGAGCCTTGTACGTAAGTAGCAGCAGTTTGTAATCAGTTCTAAACTTAACAGGTAGCCAGTGTAGAGATGATAAAATTGGGGTTATATGGTCATACTTTCTTGTCCTAGTGAGAACTCTGGCAGCTGCATTTTGGACTAACTGTAGCCTATTTATTAAAGATGCAGGACAACCACCTAGTAATGCATTACAATAGTCCAGTCTAGAGGTCATGAAAGCATGAACTAGTTTCTCAGCATCTTTCACTGTCGAGCTACTAGTAACAGTACATCCCTCTAAATGGAAGTTGAAGTGTGAGAGTTTCTGTGTACTGGTTTTTGGACCTATAAGTAATATTTCTGTCTTATCAGAGTTTAACAACAGAAAATTACGGCTCATCTAATCTTTTATCTCTCTAACGCACTCAGTTAATTTAGACAATTTGGCTATTTCATCTGGTTTTGATGAGATATATAACTGTGTGTCATCAGCATAACAGTGGAAACTAATCCCATGTCTTCTAATAATGTTCCCTAATGGAAGCATGTATATTGAGAAAAGCAGAGGTCCTAGAACTGATCCTTGAGGGACCCCATAATTAACTGGCAATAAACTGGAGGATTAGTTGGTTTAGCTGTAGTAATAAGCTTATCTAACTCTTCCTGTCCTGTACTTGTAAAGCACTGTAGTTGTGAGTGTAGAGCTTTAGATGACACTGGGTCACAAGGTGCTCTCATGTGTTGAACATCAACGATTTTGTTCCTGATGCTTTCAATTTTATCAGTGAAGAATCTCATAAAATCCTCACTACTGAACTGTGATGGAATAATAGTGTGTTCAGATCTCTGGGTTTGTGTTAATCTAGTCACTGTGTTAAATAAAACCCTGGGATTGTTCTGGTTATTTACTATGAGTTTGCTCAGGTGCTCAGAGCCCTAGTAGCTTTTAGAGCCTGTCTATAGCTGACATAATTTCCTTATGCGCAATTCTAAAAACCTCTAATTTAGTTTTTCTCCACTTTCGCTCGAGGTTACAGGTTGTTACGGGTTGTTTCTCTCTTGAGGGTGTGAGTATGACTATTATACCACGGTGCAGGTGTTTTATCTCTAACTTTCTTAGATGGGGCATAGATCTGATGTGGCAACAGTGTCTAATGTGCTAGTGAATATAGTGTCTATGCTGTTAGTCATTACATCTAGATCGTCTGTGTTTAAAGGTACAGTAAGAAGTCCAGACAGATCAGGCAGGTTATTTGTGAATCTGTCTTTAGTGGTCAGAATAATAGTTCTACCGAGTCGATAACGTGGTGAGAGACAGTTAGTCTGTTCTACAGGTAGTGTGTACAGTATGAGGTAATGGTCTGTGATGTCAACACCCCAGGGGTCTCTTATACACGGTCGCTATAGCAAAAGACATCAGGGATTTTTTCGTGTGCATGTGTGAGAGTGTAAAATTAAGAACAAGCACTTAAGAAGAATTAAATCTATACTGTGTTCTCTGGGTAACAGTAAAGAAAACACTAAAGATAGTGACAACACCACCTCCACCACCAGTCTGACGAGGCTCATGTTTACAGAGATATCCTGATGGTGTAGAGACTCAATTAGACCGATGTAGTCATTTGGTTTAACCCAAGTTTCAGTAAGACAGAGTGCAGTAAGGCTGTTTGTCTGAGATGATTTCATTTACAATAAGTGCTTTGGGTGATCTAATGTACAGAAGCCCAAACTTTAGGAACTGTTTTTGTTTGTTTGTTTGTCATTTTTCTGGTCTAATTACAGTAAGATTATTTAGAGAACTTTTAGTGAATTTACTCTAAACAATAACAATTTGATGAGTTATATGACCACAAGGGGGAGTAACAGAGTTTCTACTGCTAATTAAGTGTACAGTATACCATTTATACCATTTATAGACCAATTCTTATTTGTTTCTGAAGATCTTCTTTTAACCGATTTTAACATTTCTAATATTTAAGGAATAAATAAATAAGAGTTATAGTTATTCTACCCTTAAACATGCTCGCTGTGTTCTATAGGTCACATTTTATCAGGAAAATGTGACCTATAAATCTTTTGTCTTAGTAATAAATATTATTGTAAATACACTGTAGGGTCACATCCCATTCCAGATGTGTTCCTCTTTACTGTTATATGGTTTCTGTGAGACCTTTGTGTTGGAGAGTTTGTCTTCATTCAGCTACAAGGTGATCAGTGAGGTCAGTCTGATGTTGGTAGAGAAGGCTGGCATGTGGCATGGCACAGTGTTCCATGTCAGGGCTCTGTGCAGGACACTCAAGTGTTTCCACTCCAAACATGGCAAACTATGTCTTCATGGATCTTTACAGAGATTTTTTCAGATCTGAGACCTTTACAGTTATGAGAGTGATTACAGTCCCTCAGAAGACGTTTCATTCCCAGTGCGTTCCCAGTTTTGGGGAAGAAGCACGTATGGCTATAATGGTCAGGTTGGGGTGCACATACTTTTGTCTATATAGTGAAGCACATGGAGTCTGATTGTTGTTTTCTACTCTGTCTTTTGTCTCCATCACTGTTATTTAAGGTGGGACAGGAGGGATATTTAGACGTCTTCCACACTGAACTCGAGGCCTTTAAACAGCGAGTGAAGGAATATGCAGTGAAGCACAAAGTGGACACACACAAAGCCCCAGAGCAGCCGTGTACACAGACCAGTGTCAGACTCACCTCTAAAGACGTGCTCCAGTCTCTGCCTCCTGTATGTGTGCACGCACACACACACACACGCGCGCACACACACACACGCACAGAAACGCGCACAGAAACACACACAGAACACACACACACGCGCACAGAAACACACACAGAACACGCACACACAGAACATGCACACACAGAACACGCACACACACACAGAACACGCACACACACACACACACGCACACACACACACACACACACACGCACGCGCACACACACGCACAGAAATGCGCACAGAAACACACACAGAACACACACACACGCGCACAGAAACACACACAGAACACGCACACACACACAGAACACGCACACACACACGCGCACACACACAGAACACACACACACACACACAGAACACACACACACACAGAAACACACACACACACACAGAACACACACACGCGCACAAACACACACAGAACACACACACAGAACACACACACAGAACACACACACAGAAACACACACAGAACACACACGCGCACAGAAACACACACAGAACACACACACACAGAACACACACGCGCGCACACACACTCGCGCACACACAGAAACACACGTGCGCACACACTGAAACACACGCGCGCACACAAACACGCGCACACACACAAACACACGCGCACACAGAAACGCACACGTGCATGCACACACACGCATGCACACACACAGAAACACAAACGCACACACGCATATACACACACACACGTGTACACGTGTCTATACACACACAGAAACAAACGCACACGCGTACACACACGTGTGCACAGAAACACACTCACACACACAGAAACACACTCACACACAGAAACACTCTCGCACACACACACGTGCACACAGAAACGCGCGCGTGCACAAACACACAGAAACACAAACGCGCACACTCACGTACACACGTGCGCGCGCGCACACACAAACAGGCGCGTGAACACACAGAAACACACACACGTGCACGCACAGAAACACGTGCGTGCACACACACAGAAACACACACTAAAGGTGTGTATCCAGTCACAGGACATACACAGACTCCAGAATGTTCTCAACACCATGAACCCACAAGTGCGCACACACACTTATACACTCACATATGAGTACACATGCAGTATCATGGAATATTAATCAACTTCTAACCAATCAGAGTGAATTGATTGATTGAATGATTTAAATTATTAATATAGAATGTCTAATATATAATGTGGTTTTTATTATTCAACTACAATAGTTTGTATTTTATTTTTAATTTGTATTAAAAAATCTCTCTCAGGTAGCAGAACATCATATAACGCGGTGTTTGGAGGCGGGGCTCTGTTCACATCCTGGGCGGGGCTTTAAGGATGAGGAAACGGAAACAGAGGATCAAAGGATGATGGAGATGTCTTAACACACACACACACACGCACGCGCCGTCTCTCGCTTGTGTTCAGGACAATGATGTTGAAAGTGTGTGAGCATCATATGAGGATCAGATGAGTGAACACAACCTTCATCCAACCTTCAGCTGGAGGAGGAGGAGGAGGAAGAGGAAGCGAACGGCTTTCATCCAGAATTTTTGTTTGTTTTTGTTTGTTTATTTGTTTTTTTGGACCCACGTGTGAATGTGTGCTGCACTTTATATATGATTGAGAAGATGGTATATAAAAATAGGACGAGGTATTTTTGCGCATGTTTTATGCTTTTGTTTTTATTTAGGATTTTATTTTGTTTGTTTGTTTCCGTATCAGATTCTTTTTGGACATGGAATCATTTGTGAAACTTTTCTTTTACCTTCTCAAACGTTTTCCCTTCTTTCATAAGCTAAAAAAGCAGAAAGTATTTAATGACCCTCATTGGCCTCGTACAGAGGACCAGAACGAATGCGTTTACTCACGATGGCGACACGATTCTCGAACAATTACCTATTTGTTTTCCTTTTCTTTTTACATTTTTTAGCATAAAATGTGATACTGTGGAAATTAATATCCGTGTTTTTATTAATATTCATATACAGGTGCTGGTCATGTAATTAGAACATCATCAAAAAGTCGATTTATTTCACTAATTCCATTCAAATAATGAAACTTTATTATATTCATTCATTACACACAGACTGATATTTTAAAATGTTTATTTTTGTTCATTTTGATGATTATAACTAAAAATCCCACATTCAGTATCTCAGAAAATTAGAATATGACTTAAGACCGATACAAAGAAAGGATTTTTAGTAATCTGGGCCAACAGTAAAGTATGAACATGTCCAGCACTCAATACTCAGCAATGCGGTGTGGCATGGAGTCGATCGGTCTGTGGCACTGCTCAGGTGTTATGAGAGCCCAGGCTGCTCTGATGGTGGCCTTCAGCTCTTCAGCATTGTTGGGTCTGGCATATCACATCTTCCTCTTCACAATACCCCATAGATGTTCTATGGGTTTAAGGTCAGGCGAGTTTGCTGGCCAATTAAGAGCAGGGATCCCACGGTCCTTAAACCAGGTACTGGGTAGCTTTGGCACTGTGTGCAGGTCCTGTTGGGAAATAAAATCTCACTCACTCACACATCTTCTACCGCTTATCCAAACTGCCTCGGGTCACGGGGAGCCTGTGCCTATCTCAGGCATCATCGGGCATCAAGGCAGGATACACCCTGGACGGAGTGCCAACCCATCACAGGGCACACACTCATTCACTCACACAATCACACACTACGGACAATTTTCCAGAGATGCCAATCAACCTACCATCCATGTCTTTGGACCGGGGGAGGAAACCGGAGTACCCGGAGGAAACCCCCGAGGCACGGGGAGAACATGCAAACTCCACACACACAAGGTGGAGGCGGGAATCGAACCCCCAACCCTGGAGGTGTGAGGCGAACGTGCTAACCACTAAGCCACCGTGACCCCCATGGAAATAAAATCTGCATCTCCATAAATTTGTTCAGCAGTAAGGTCTTAAGTCATATTCTAATTTTCTGAGATACTGAATGTGGAATTTTCTTTAGTTGTCAGTTATAATCATCAAAATGAAAAGAAATAAACATTTGAAATATATCATCAGTCTGTGTGTAATGAATGAATGGAATTAGTGAAATAAATCGACTTTTTGATGATGTTCTTATTATATGACCAGCACCTGTATGTATTTATTCACCATGCAGTGCATTTTATGTTAAAAAAAAATACCTTTTTTTTTTTTTTAAATGATCTGTCTCAAATGATTTCATTTTTATTTTCTTAAACATTAAATGCACTACAGGGCTTTTTTGTTTGTTTGTTTACTTTTTTTTTGGCTTTGTAGCGCAAATGTTTATGCTGCTAAAATTCCGAGCCACATCTTGTCTGATCCGG
This sequence comes from Tachysurus vachellii, assembly GCF_030014155.1. Classification (NCBI taxonomy): domain Eukaryota; kingdom Metazoa; phylum Chordata; class Actinopteri; order Siluriformes; family Bagridae; genus Tachysurus; species Tachysurus vachellii. The sequence continues at coordinate 21,444,779 of NC_083479.1, forward strand.
CGGAGATCAGATATCGTGTTGGAATAAAAAAACAGACCCGGGAGCTAATCATAGTCTAAACGCAGTCTCCCGTCCTGCGGTGTTAGCTTTCAGTGTTGAATAAGGCAAAATAAACCCATGATCTGTGGAGGTGTCGAGTCTCTACACAGCCTTACAGCATGAACACTAGTGTGCACTTCAGTGTGTAGATCTATGCAACGTGTCTCGTGCGCTTTTATCTGCTGTCTCAGTGTTAAACACCAGCCGTGTTCAGGAATAAAACGTGTCAAGTCCACATCCACGTGTCGAGCTTATTTCATACTGATATAGTTACTTAAATGCTGGAGGTTTGAACGAACATTTATTTATATATATATATATATTTATCAGTAATAGCCACTCATTTATATTCACGAGGAACAGTGTGATCGACATTCTGGGATAAAAACACATCAGAACACAAAAACAACAAAGTCTCCTGACCTGGAACAGTAATAAAGCTAAGATCATTTGCATATCGTAGTGAATTATTCATAATATTATTATAATAGCGGGTGTGTTTTTTTTTTTTTCAATTAAAATACATTTGTAAAGAAAAACTATGATCATTGGTTAATAACCTGTATTTAACCAGGAGAATATTTACAAAAATAAGTAAATAGGAAAATGAAAAGCAGGAAATGATCAAATTATTTATTTCTTATTCAGCTCAGTGACGTGAAATCAGTAAGAAACATAAACGATCTTCGTACAAACATTACTTCATTTTATAAAATTAGTTATCTATCATCATTAAGACCATTTTCACACTCAGTAATTGAAATGGGATTCGGACTGAAATGGAACTTTAGTGACAGAGTTTCTTCATGAGGAAAATTAATTCAGCTGGAAACACAAGCTGGAAATTAATCATCAGTTTTTGTGAAATAAAAAAAATAATAATTTCGTGTCGTTTTTCTTTTGAAACTTTTGCTGAGGCCGCCGTCGTCGTTGCCGCAGTGAGATTCAGGATCGCCGACTCCAGGCTTTACTTCCTTTTACTTCCTTCCATTCTTACCTTTTTTATTACCTGTCTTTGAATTGCTGATATTTATTTTATATATATATATATATATTTAGTAAAAAAATTCAGTCTGCTGTTTAAGCTAAAAGGAAATGTTCTTCCTGTATATATATATATATATATATATATATATATATATATATATATATATATATAT
>NC_083479.1:21450977-21470977 GCF_030014155.1 Tachysurus vachellii
AGGATGAGGCGAGAGATGACATCATCAGGAACCAGCTGACCCTGATCTATACATGACTTCATCAGAAGACCCAGTTCTGTACAGAACACCAGAACACAACCATCAGCTGAACAGATCTTCACCTTACATTATAGAACATGTTTAACACGCACGTGCTGTTTACACCACAGAGTTCATTCATTCTGTCTAACTGCAGCTCTGACTGTAGATCAGGTTAATATTAATGACTCACACTGACGCTTTATCGTTACCATAGTAACATAGTCTCCGGGGTCAGTTTGGTTTTGTTGTCTCCGGAGCAGACGAGGATTTATCATTTAGCCAGAAATTATAATCTACCTGATGCTGCACTGTCCTTAGTTTCCCTCACTACTTTACCTCGTTACTACCTCATCACTTTACCCCACGTTAACCTGTGACGAGGTTTAAGTGACTTCTGCAGTCGAGTTAATGACTACCTTCAAGTCATTCTTTATTCTACTGGCTGAATTATAAAGTATTTCTATAATAAAATTAACTACATGAATGTTAGAAATAAGCCTCAAAATCATTTAATGTTTATGCAACAAACAGTTGTTTAGATGTCGACATCATTGTCTCTGATGATCCTACACACTTGTCAGGTTTCTTCGTCCCGCTCGGTCTTGTGTCCTAACAGAAGAAGAAACTCCTTCAGCTCCTTAAAGGTGACTTTAACAGTTAATTATTTACTCAGGTGCAGTTCAGATCTGTTCCCACAAACACACTAATGAGACGAGCATTAGTGACAAACCACCTCCTGCCTTCTGGCTCCTCCTCTGCACGTACACACGTGTGTGTATACGTGTATATACGTGTGTAGAAATATATATATATATATATAAAAAACTAATGTTAGGATTGTAACATTATTGTAACAGTTGGTCTGAGATGTGTGCGCGTGTGTGTGTGTGTGTGTGTGTGTGTGTGTGTGTGTGTGTGTGTGTACCGAAGATTAAGGAGACTTTAACAGGAAGTGAACTGTAAGAACTGGAACTGTGCAAAAAAAAAAAAAAAAAAAAACAGCACAAGCAACAACTTCTTCGTTATAATGAGAAACAAAGTGCGCACAAAATCAGACACAAAATCAGACACAGATCTTTTTCTAACTTTCTGCAGCGTACACAGTTTTGTAGGGTACCACACACACACACACACACACACACACACACACACACACACACACGACTAAAAACAGCTCACGTGTCGCGCCTTTAGTTTAAAAAATAACGAACAGAAAACTACACAATAACTTCAGCGTCCTGTTTCATTTCCATCCCTCTGATGTTCCGCCGAACAGATCAGACAGCAGATCGGACAGAAGATCAGACAGAAGATCAGACAGAAGATCAGACAGAAGATCAGACAGCAGATCGGACAGAAGATCGGACAGAAGATCGGACAGCAGATCAGACAGAAGATCAGACAGAAGATCAGACACCTGAGCTTCCTGATCTGAATTCCTGCTCCGTCTGATTCGTGTTGAACAGATGAGATTAGACATTAGTGTTCTCACCGCTCTTGGCTTTGATGTTGGCCCTCAGCAGGTCCCCACTGGACAGATGCTGAAGCCCGAAACTTTCAGTAATCCGAGACGACACGGTTCCTTTCCCCGAACCGGGCGGACCCATGATTATGGCCCGGAACAAGTTCCGCAGAACCATCTTTAATCCTGATCTGCAGCGCGCGCGCTCGTCAACAGAGAGAGAGAGAGCGAGAGAGTGTGTGTGTGTGTGTGTGTGTGTGTGTGTGTGTGTGCGCGCGCGCTCAGGCCATCACTGCTCTCACAAACACTCTGTATTACAAGGAGGCCAGTGAATCACCAACGAACCGAATCCCAACGACTCCCTGAAGTGAGCCATTCGAGAGAATCGATTCATAAATATGGACGTATTCGAATTTTCAGAGAAAATACGAATAGGGGGGGGGGGGGGGTTAATATTCAAATAAGCTGAAAAGAATCGTCAGTGTGCTTAGTGTAATTAGTGGAGCTTTAAAAAGTTTATAACAATTATAATCAGTCAACAGCGAAAGTCTTTTTTACTGACTGTCTGTTGTAGTGTTGATTAACTGATGAACCAATCAGCTGGGGCCTGTTTCAGAAAGGAGGTTTAACAAACTCTGAGTTTAAACTTGAACTCTGACTTAACAAACCCTGAGATGGGAAACTCTGAGTTAACAAACCCTGAGATGGGAAACTCTGAGTTAACAAACAGCTGAAATTAGTTTTATTAACTCTAAACTGACTCTGAGTTAAGCGCGTGCACTACAACTTTAAAAAGCCATTATCAATGGAGCGCAGATATAATGAGTCACCATGGCAACAGCGTCAGTCAAAAGAAAAGTCTGCATATTTCTCGCCAGCAGAACCGGAAGTGCTTATGCAAGCATATGGAGAATAGGAATTTTAAATATATATATATACCTTTAAAAGTTCTATTTTAATGTAAACTTCTCCCTCTAGTTACACACTTTGTTCAATTCAAGGATAATTCATGCAGTTGTATATTGTTCATTTCTTGTCTCTCCTTATTGTTTAAGTGGTTGATGTTGAGTTGGGATTTAGAAAGTTATTAATAAGTAAATAGACCAAATTAATAAGTAGACTAATACTTTCTAGAGATAGTAATTATTACATTAATCTAATTAGACTGGTTGAAGATGTAATTTGTAGTTAGTAATTAAGAACTATTTTACAGTAAATTCCCAACTGTTATAATATCAGAGGTGAAACCGGAAGAACAGTTATTTTAATTACAAAAGAACAGTTTTAATTATAATTATAAAAAATTAAAAAATTCTTTTTTAATTATAAAAGAACAGTTCTTTTATTATTAATAAAATAATAAAATTATTTTATTTTATTAGGAAACAATACAAAAATGGTCAGAAAGCACTTAAGAGCGAGACACACTTTCCTGACCGCTCTGCAATCAGTAGCCTTACTAATATGTTCTACATCCCCGATGTTCTACACAAAACTACAATTCACAAAGAAACGTAAGACAACACAAAGCATCTACTTGGATGTAAGAGCACGGCGTGATGGCTGATGTAAGCATGGATGAGATTATGGATCTTGTGGGATGTGACAAAAATCCACTTTGGGCTCAAAAAAATTAATACAGACTCTTCATCAACAGGATCGTCCATAAAAGGACACGTCATTTCATTCATTTTACATTTACGGCATTTATCAGACCCCCTTAAACAGAGTGACTTATATTTTGTTTTAATTTATACAACTGAGCAATTGTGTCCACAAAAACTAAGTAGACCTGGGATTTGAACCCCTGACCTTCTGCTCAGTAGTCCAACACCTTAACCACTGAGCTACCACATCCCACATTCGCTTTGCTGCTCTCTGCGTAACTGAAATGTGGGCAATGAATGAGGTGTTTAAACGTCACTTCCTCTTTAAAAACGGGAGGAGACCGACAGAAACTTTGGGTTTACTGAAGAAAACCTGCTCCTGACCAGGTTAGGTTCACAGAGTAAGTTACTATGGTAACTGACTCTGAGTATAAGTTACCTCTCTTTCAGAAACGGGCTTAACTTAACCTGCTTTCTCAGGTTTAACTTACCTCCCTTTCTGAAACAGAAAACCCAGAGTTTCCCTCATTTCAGGGTTAACATACTCAGAGTTTTCACTTAACCTGCTTTCTGAAACAGGCCCTAGGGAGGAGGATGATGATGATGATGATGATGATGATGATGATGATGACATGCACGTTTGAAACTGTAGAGGTATTTTAATGCATCACAAACAAAACAGTTGAATCTTCAGGCAGTTTGTCCAGAGTTTAAAGAGTTTAGATCATGAGGACCGATAAAGTCAGTGTATGTATACAGATGGGTGACAAATTAAGGGAAAAAAGCATCATACAAGGTTCATGTAAAGTCAGGATGGATGAAGTGTGATATGTTTCTTCTTTGACTTCAACAGTAACTTCTACAACATTGTAGAATCGTTTGTTAATCATTTGGTGTCTAGTCACAAAGGAACAGAACTATTTTAGCCCCAGGTCAATATTATTTTTTAACACACACCCATCGAAGCCTTTAACCGTTACAATGCTGTGTTTATAAAAGAATGACATCTAGTTTTAGTCACTTACATTTAATGCTTGAGAAACAAGTTCCTGTTTTCACTCACATTATAGCAGCTACAAACAGGGGGTCCCTCACCAGCCTCTTTATTCTCTCTTTACTTTAATAAGACAAAAAGAAAACACAGGCAACCTTCTAGATTTATCTCTGACTGTTACAAAGTGCTGACACTGGATACTCCTTCCATACATACCAGATAAATACAAACACAGTAATATCTGTGGAGCGTGTGTGTGTGTGTGTGTAGCTGTTACTATTAAAACTATATCATATTAGCATGAATGCAGAAATAAAGACCTCACTCACTCACTCATTCATTCATTCATCTTCTACCACTTATCCGAACTACCTCGGGTCACGGGGAGCCTGTGCCTATCTCAGGCGTCATCGGGCATCAAGGCAGGATACACCCTGGACGGAGTGCCAACCCATCGCAGGGCACACACACACACACACTCATTCACTCACACAATCACACACTACGGACAATTTTCCAGAGATGCCAATCAACCTACCATGCATGTCTTTGGACTGGGGGAGGAAACCGGAGTACCCGGAGGAAACCCCTGAGGCACGGGGAGAACATGCAAACTCCACACACACAAGGTGGAGGCGGGAATCGAACCCCCAACCCTGGAGGTGTGAGGCGAACGTGCTAACCACTAAGACACCGTGACCCCCTGAAATAAAGACCTGTGATAGAAAACTAAACACACTCCATAATTTATTTACATACAGCTAGAGATCTGTCTCATTGTTTAGATCAAACAATGCTGCATTTTACTAAAGAGCCTCACAAGAACCTTTGGCAAGAGGAAAACAAAACAAAACAAAAAACTCAATTTTTCCTGTTTTTGTTCTTTATATAACAATAATAATAATAACCATTATTATTATTATTATTATTGTTGTTGTTGTTGTTGTTGTTTTTATTATTATTATCATTATTCTTCTTATCATTATTATCATTATTATTATCATTATTATTATTATTATTAGTCCTTTAGCAAAGCTATTATTCTTATTGCTTTTTAAATTTGTAGAGAATTCAATAGATTCAAATTACATTTTCATTTGAAGTTTGAATAAAAAAGAGTTTTGCATTTAGAATAATGATATTTATGAATATAATAATCTCAGCTTCCTCACCCCAGTACAGTGAGTGACGTCACACCAAGATGGCGGCTCACAGCGTTAGCAGTAAACACAGCACCTTTAACTGAGTTTACTGTATTTACACAAGTGTTAGCTTCAGATTAATCAATTTATTTGAGTATATTCACTTATATATCATATTGTTTTGAGGAAATTATACGTCACTCATCATCATTAGCTTAGCTGCTAGTTGGCAAAAGAAGAAAATGGAGGCGACGGATGCGGCATTATTCTATTTCCTGGGTCACCAGAGCTGCAGCTCCTAAAGCTGACCAGCAGGTGGCAGTGTCTAATTACTCTACACCTCACACCCTTCCTGTTTTTTTTATTTACTTCTCTTCCATTTCAGTACTTATAAATAATAACACAGTTATTAACACAGCCTGCTATTATATATAAACTATCATTACAGTTACTCATGAAGTCTAATCATAGTTTATCAGCTAATAATAAAGGAAAGTGTAGAGTCAGAAGCTGAGTGAGTTCAGAAGGACTCCAGAAATGTTCACCTGAGACCTTCATCTTCACGTCCCTCTAATCACACACCAGCTTTCTGTAATATACAGTACCATGAAGACCAAAGAGCCAGAGTTAAAAACCTGGCTGAATTTTAATGCTTTCTTCTGATAACAGCTTCTATCATCTGTTTTATGGAGTGGACTGATGTGTCTGATCTTGTTTCTTTATCACTTTTTACAATCACTACTTCCTGTTCCCATTAATGTGTCCCTCCAATTTCTTCTTCCTCATTAAATTATTTTAAAATTTTTGTTCTTCCTCCTGCTCTACAGGAAGCCTCACTTAATTTATTAAACATACAGCTAACTACAGTGACCCATACAGCTAAGTACGGTGACTCTCTGCGTTTAACCCATCCAAAGTGCACACACACAGCAGTGAACACACACACACACACACACAGCAGTGAACACACACACCGTGAACACACACCCGGAGCAGCGGGCAGCCATTTATGCTGTGGCGCCCGGGGAGCAGTTGGGGGGTGCCTTGATCCTTGATCAAGGGCACCTCTGTCGTGGTCCACAACCTTAGGGTTCGGAGTCAGACTCTCTAACCATTAGGCCACGACTTTCCCCCAGAGACTTTCTGACTCTGACATCTACAGACTTTTAGCACACAGTTTCATACTTCTGTAGACCTGTAAATATAATGAGTAATGAACACATATGAACACTTTATAATTACTCACAGCCTCCTTATTACTGCAGAAATACAACACTTTATATAACATAACAGCACACATGGAAATCAGAGCGTCTTAAAGGTCTTAAAGGTGTGTGTGTGTGTGTGTGTGTGTGTGTGCGCGTGTGTGTGTGTGTGTGTGAAAGGAAATACCACTTAAGTTATGAGTTTCATTCATATGTATCATGGAGTCACACCCTAACCCTAACCCAGGCCTTTTCTAGGTTCAAACCCCTGAATACTGTCCCAGCTTGATTGACAGGTGATTCCTGCTCCTGTCTGGGTGCATGTTGCTGATCCTCAGAGTCGTCATGAACAGTACACACAAGTCTCCTCCTGAAAATCACTGACCACACCTACTTTTAAATCTATACTGTAGTTATTTCCATAACCACTGTTATGGCTTTAGGGTCTTATTTATTTTATCTAGACCAAGGTGATTATTATGTGTTACATAAGACTGTAAATTGTTCAGTCGGCTATTTTTGTCAACGCTTCTCATCTCCAGTGATATAAATAATTTATGAGGCTTTCTTGGACTTCACTCAGCCGTGCTCTATTGTTTTATTTTATTTCACCCGTGATGTCACATCATGTGTAATGACTCACCCAGGAGCGGCTGTTAGCTCAGCGTTTCACTTATTTATCACAGAGAGAACAAAGTGTCCTGAAACAAGTGTCAGGAAACAGTGGTGACAGCTAAAGATCACACATGCCTCTGGTCATATGGTTCAGAGTTATTGTGTTGTTGTTGTTGTTGTTTTTTACAGAAAAGTCTGAATTCTTTTTGAATAAACAGGACATTATTGTTAAAGGTTCAACTCTATATATCAAATTAAATCTCTTCAAAAATATTGATCTTAATGTAGAATTGCTTACAAAAAGCACTTCTCAATCCAAACTCCTGTAAATAAAGCTGAGCTCCTGTTCCATCAAGTGCACTAATAAAAGTGGAGCTGAAAACATAATGCAGTCTATTTTGTTTATTAAATAATTATATTTTTGTTTGTCGGATTCGTTAAGATTTACTTTTCTTACTAAATCAACCTTCAGCTTTCTTGGTGTCTAATACACACAACATCATCACAAACCTCCTCCCATCCAGGAGGAGATACAGGACCATTCAGACCAGAAGCAGTAGTTCAGGGACACTTTTATTCCCCTAAACGTACTGAACTCTACACGTCTCACTGATCCTTCAGTGTCAGTAATCACCTGCTGTTCTGCTCCACTCTCCACTCTGTCACATCTTCTCTACATCATTATAAATGTATAGAAGTGTAAATTCATGACTTACCCTAGTTTACCTCCATACATGTATATTATCTGTTCATACACTCAATATGATCCTGCTTACTCTTACGTACATATCGCAGACTTATATATAATTATAATTAACACATATTGTGATGTAAATATAACTAACACATATTCATGTGTTCTTATACACACCACTGACACAGATTTATTTATTTGTTGTATATAATAAAAAGTTCTTCTTTGGCCAGATGAAGCTAGACTTTATTAATAACATAAACAGAGTCTTTATTCCCTTATAAAGTCTATTTATAACGCACTAATAAATATGTGTATATTTATATATGGTATAAAATGTTTTTGACAGAAATTATTATACAGTCAACGGTTACCAAGATGTCATGGTGGGCGTGGTCTATGAGGGCGAGACGTCTGTCGTCATGGGTATTGATCACGCCCATACGCAAACGTTCTGCAGCAGGATATGAGCTGTAGCCCCGCCCACTTTATGAGCACACAGGACTTCTGGGCTGAATCACACACACACACACACACACACACAGAGCAGTGGTGTCTGTACACCATGGCCTTGCTGGAGCTCGCTATGCAGGGCTTCTCCATCTTCGGATTTATTTTATTTATTGTCCTCTGGTTCATGCATTTCATGTCCATCATCTACGTGTAAGTAGACTGTTTAATTTGTGTGTGTGTGTGTGTGTGTGTGTGTGTGTGTGTGTGTGTGTGTGTGTGTGTGTGTGTGTGTGTATATATATATATATATATTTGTGTATTATTGTGTGTGTGTGTGTGTGTGTGTGTGTGTGTGAGTGTGTGTGTGTGTGTCTAATATATATATATGTGTGTGTGTGTGTCTATATGTGTGTATGTGTATATTTATATATATATATATATATATATATATTTGTGTATTATTGTGTGTGTGTGTGTGTGTGTGTGTGTGTGTGTGTGTGTGTGTGTGTGTTGAAGCATTTTCTCTAGTTATTATAACATATGTCGTGTTATTGCTGTATTCAATGGAACAGAACTAAAACAGATTGTATAGATCACTATGCTAAGCTAAGCTAATTCCATAGATCATATACTTATATTCTTGCCCGATTAAACGTTCCTTTGGTTTATCGTTGTGTCCTAAATACTTGTGTTTATCGATGTTTTGTTCGATGTATAAAACTATTTCAGCGGTTTAAATAAATCTGTTTCTCAGTAGCTACTGTGGGACATTAGCATTAGCATTAGCCTAGCTTATGTTCCCCTGCGACTTAACCACCTCCTGAAATCTTTTAATATAAACACAGAAAGTGTCATTTATTAAATCACTGAAACAATAACGTGATTTATATATCTAGTCTTTAATCTTTACACGTTTTCAGATCTAATTATGATAATAATCTCGTAGCGCTGCTTTAAATTGTGTTTTTGTTAGAAGTGTAATTATAAAGGCTGTAAAACCTGTAGGTCAGAGATTAAACCCCAAAACCTTATCGTTCGGTCTGTGGTGGTTCTGTCATTAATGTCTTTATATCACTGTACATTATATCACATTATATCACTGTACATTATATCACTGTACATTATATCACATTATATCACTGTACATTATATCACTGTACATTATATCACTGTACATTATATCACATTATATCACTGTACATTATATCACATTATATCACTGTACATTATATCACATTATATCACTGTACATTATATCACTGTACATTATATCACTGTACATTATATCACATTATATCACTGTACATTATATCACATTATATCACTGTACATTATATCACATTATATCACTGTACATTATATCAAATTATATCACTGTACATTATATCACATTATATCACTGTACATTATATCAAATTATATCACTGTACATTATATCACATTATATCACTGTACATTATATCACTGTACATTATATCACATTATATCACTGTACATTATATCACTGTACATTATATCACTGTACATTATATCACATTATATAACTGTACATTAGAACACTGTACACTAGAACACTGTACATTAGAACACTGTACACTAGAACACTGTACATTATATCACATTATATCACTGTACATTATATCACTACACATTATATCACTGTACATTATATCACTATACATTATCACATTATATCACTGTACATTATATCACATTATATCACTGTACATTATCACATTATATCACATTATATCACTGTACATTATATCACATTATATCACTGTACATTATCACATTATATCACATTATATCACTGTACATTATATCACTGTACATTATATCACATTATATCACTGTACATTATATCACATTATATCACTACACATTATATCACTGTACATTATATCACATTATATCACTGTACATTATATCACATTATATCACTGTACATTATATCACATTATATCACTGTACATTATATCACTGTACATTATATCACATTATATCACTGTACATTATATCACTGTACATTATATCACTGTACATTATACCACTGTACATTATATAACTGTACATTATATCACATTATATCACTGTACATTATATCACTGTACATTATATCACATTATATCACTGTACATTATATCAAATTATATCACTATAACTATCACTGTACATTATCACATTATATCACTGTACCATTATATCACGGTACCTTATATCAACATATATACTGTCATTATAGCACGGCATTATATCACGATATTATAGCACTGGTACATTATCACATTATACAATGCACATTATCACTGTACATTATATCACTGTACATTATATCACTGTACATGATCTGCACATTATATCAGTCTGTACATTATATCACATTAGTATCACTGTACTTTTATCACTGTACATATATCACTGTGGCATTATATCTTACATTATATCACTGGTACATTATACACATTATAGCACTGTACATTATCACTGTGCATTTATATCTGTACATTATATCACTGTACATTATATCACATTATATCACTGTGCATTATATCACTGTGCATTACATCACATTATATCACTGTACATTATATCACTGTACATTATATCACTACACATTATATCACTGTACATTATCACATTATATCACATTATATCACTGTACATTATATCACATTATATCACTGTACATTATATCACATTATATCACTGTACATTATATCACATTATATCACTGTACATTATATCACTGTACATTATATCACATTATATCACTGTACATTATATCACATTATATCACTGTACATTATATCACATTATATCACTGTACATTATATCACATTATATCACTGTACATTATATCACTGTACATTATATCACATTATATCACTGTACATTATATCACTGTACATTATATCACATTATATCACTGTACATTATATCACATTATATCACTGTACATTATATCACATTATATCACTGTACATTATATCACATTATATCACTGTACATTATATCACATTATATCACTGTACATTATATCACTGTACATTATATCACATTATATCACTGTACATTATATCACTGTACATTATATCACTGTACATTATATCACATTATATCACTGTACATTATATCACATTATATCACTGTACATTATATCACATTATATCACTGTACATTATATCACTGTACATTATATCACATTATATCACTGTACATTATATCACATTATATCACTGTACATTATCACATTATATCACATTATATCACTGTACATTATCACATTATATCACTGTACATTATATCGCTATACATTATATCACTGTACATTATATCACATTATACCACTGTACATTATATCACTGTACATTATATCACATTATATCACTGTACATTATATCACTGTACATTATATCACTGTACATTATCACATTATATCACATTATATCACTGTACATTATCACATTATATCACATTATATCACTGTACATTATATCACTGTACATTATATCACATTATATCACTGTACATTATCACATTATATCACTGTGCATTATATCACTGTACATCACTGTACATTATATCACATTATATCACTGTACATTATATCACTGTACATTATATCACTGTACATTATATGACTGTACATTATATCACATTATATCACTGTACATTATATCACTACACATTATATCACTGTACATTATATCACTATACATTATCACATTATATCACTGTACATTATATCACATTATATCACTGTACATTATATCACATTATATCACTGTACATTATATCACTGTACATTATATCACTGTACATTATATCACTGTACATTATATCACTGTACATTATATCACATTATATCACTGTACATTATATCACTACACATTATATCACTGTACATTATATCACTATACATTATCACATTATATCACTGTACATTATATCACATTATATCACTGTACATTATATCACATTATATCACTGTACATTATATCACTGTACATTATATCACATTATATCACTGTACATTATATCACATTATATCACTGTACATTATATCACTGTACATTATATCACATTATATCACTGTACATTATCACATTATATCACATTATATCACTGTACATTATATCACTGTACATTATATCACATTATATCACTGTACATTATATCACATTATATCACTGTACATTACATTATATAGGGTGTGAGGGGGTGTGTGTGTGTGTGATTGTGAGGGGGTGTGTGTGTGTGTGTGATTGTGAGGGGGTGTGTGTGTGTGTGTGATTGTGAGGGGGTGTGTGTGTGTGTGTGATTGTGAGGGGGTGTGTGTGTGTGTGTGATTGTGAGGGGGTGTGTGTGTGTGTGTGATTGTGAGGGGGTGTGTGTGTGTGTGTGATTGTGAGGGGGTGTGTGTGTGTGTGTGATTGTGAGGGGGTGTGTGTGTGTGTGTGATTGTGAGGGGGTGTGTGTGTGTGTGTGATTGTGAGGGGGTGTGTGTGTGTGTGTGATTGTGAGGGGGTGTGTGTGTGTGTGTGATTGTGAGGGGGTGTGTGTGTGTGTGTGATTGTGAGGGGGTGTGTGTGTGTGTGTGATTGTGAGGGGGTGTGTGTGTGTGTGTGATTGTGAGGGGGTGTGTGTGTGTGTGTGATTGTGAGGGGGTGTGTGTGTGTGTGTGATTGTGAGGGGGTGTGTGTGTGTGATTGTGAGGGGGTGTGTGTGTGTGATTGTGAGGGGGTGTGTGTGTGTGATTGTGAGGGGGTGTGTGTGTGTGATTGTGAGGGGGTGTGTGTGTGTGTGATTGTGAGGGGGTGTGTGTGTGTGTGTGTGATTGTGAGGGGGTGTGTGTGTGTGTGTGATTGTGAGGGGGTGTGTGTGTGTGTGTGATTGTGAGGGGGTGTGTGTGTGTGTGTGATTGTGAGGGGGTGTGTGTGTGATTGTGAGGGGGTGTGTGTGTGATTGTGAGGGGGTGTGTGTGTGATTGTGAGGGGGTGTGTGTGTGATTGTGAGGGGGTGTGTGTGTGATTGTGAGGGGGTGTGTGTGTGTGTGTGATTGTGAGGGGGTGTGTGTGTGTGTGATTGTGAGGGGGTGTGTGTGTGTGTGTGTGTGTGATTGTGAGGGGGTGTGTGTGTGTGTGTGTGTGTGATTGTGAGGGGGTGTGTGTGTGTGTGTGTGTGTGATTGTGAGGGGGTGTGTGTGTGTGTGTGATTGTGAGGGGGTGTGTGTGTGTGTGTGTTTGTGTGGGGGTGTGTGTGTGTGTGTGTGATTGTGAGGGGGTGTGTGTGTGTGTGTGATTGTGAGGGGGTGTGTGTGTGTGTGTGATTGTGAGGGGGTGTGTGTGTGTGTGTGATTGTGAGGGGGTGTGTGTGTGTGTGTGATTGTGAGGGGGTGTGTGTGTGATTGTGAGGGGGTGTGTGTGTGATTGTGAGGGGGTGTGTGTGTGTGTGATTGTGAGGGGGTGTGTGTGTGTGTGATTGTGAGGGGGTGTGTGTGTGTGATTGTGAGGGGGTGTGTGTGTGTGATTGTGTTGCTCTGACTGGAAATGACCGTTTGTTCTGGACCTGGATTACCACACATGGTTGCTCCATTTTCTGCTTCATTGCACTAATTGGAAAAAACTCTGTGTATAATTTATTATTGACATTAAAGTGTTCTGTGTCTCGGTCTGAATCTTAATCAGTCAGATCGAAACAGTGAAACACACACAGCTGTAAGGAGGTGAGAATTTCCCTGATCACAGGATCACACAGTTCAGCTTACTGACGTTCAGTCATGAGTTTATATGGTCAAGTGAGCATCACACTGTCGCTCTCTCTGTCGCTCTCTCTGTCGCTCTCTCTCTCTCTGTCGCTCTCTCTGTCGCTCTCTCTCTCTGTTCCTCTCTCTCTCTCTCTCTCTCTGTTCTCTCTCTCTGTCTCTCTCTCTCTCTCTCTCTCTCTCTCTCTCTGTCTCTCTCACATTCATAACATGGCGTTCAAGAGTCTGATGAGATGCCGGATTTTATGTTAGTTTTATTACCTGCCATGTCAGATAGGATCTGAATAGAATGTGGAGGACGGAGAAGAACACCGACAGAACACGGGGTTTCACAAACTTCCTGAGGATGAGATCTGAAGTGTTAGGCAGCGGCGTTCAGAGGGCACGTGCAGGTTCAGAGATGATGTCATCTCTTACATTTAATCAGATAACTACCTGCTCGTATTCTGGGGTTTGATTACATGCAGTCTTTGCCCTTCTCTCAGCCGGGATAATCAGATTTTCAGGCAACTCGTACACGTGAGACTCGTGTGAGTTACTAAGGAGATTTTAGAATGATGTCATTGCTTTTTCTTGTAACTTACATCAGAACTTGTAACAGCCTGAAATTCAGGATCATTATCAGAGCAGATCCTCATCACTGATGTCACACGTCTCAGTTTAGAGCTCTGTGCTCTCGCATCACTGACCTTTCACATGGCTTTCACAACAGAGGGATGATCCCATGGCGGCGTCAGATACTCGCCGCTGCCGTACGGAGGTTAGTTAGGATTTAGTATCTCCAAAAATAACATTCCCAGCTCCATGAAACCTGCAGGTTCTCTAGCCCTGGAAAAGCTCGGAATTTCCTCGGAATTCCAGTTCAATATTAATCTCCGTAATCTGGTCACGAGTTTCTTCACGTCTCCCCTCCGTGCGTGTGTTTATCCAGCTTTCAGAAACTACTTCTCTTTCTGTTCTAAGAAATTCTTCACGACTGTAGCACATTAATGAGTGTTAACGTGTCCCTCAGAATGATGGACAGAGCAGGAGCTGAGAGGAGCGAGACACGGCAACATACTGAACATAAATGACTTATTCCTTCTTTCTTTTTTCTTTTTTCCTGCATGGCCTTGAACGAACCTCAAGGAAGTGAATCAAACCAGTTGTTTTTTTTTTTCTACTTGAGTTTTATGTAATGAATGTGACAAACCACGTTAAATAGTAAACGAGTGAAAAATTTCAAAATGATCTCTGATTCAGAATCGACTCCTGGACCCTAAAGACGTGCGTTATGTGTGTTTTTATCTTTGCCTACGGTCGTGTTGTTTCTGCATCATCATGCTGATGTTTTTCACTGCTGTAGTCTGTGGTCACATGGCAGAAGGTTCGCTTGACTTCCGCTGGTGTTTTTTTGTCTTCTGCGGTGCAGTAAGCTGGCATGTAGCTCTGGTTTGAGATGAACATCCTCTCTGTGGTCCCCCTGCTGTGTTCTCTCTTCTCTCCATATATTTATGTCTAAATAATCCAGATTCATTTCAGTACCATACTTGTGTGTATGAGGAGATGATTTAAGGTGGGTTTTAGTTACGCTTATATTATAGATTCATACAGATACACTGACTGACAACAGTGTTTACATTAAATTCAGCTTTACACTCTCTCTCCTGTCAATCACAGAGACACCAGCCAGTATGTAGAGGAGTGTTTAGCTACAACATGACTATATATCTTACGATATCCCTGTATAACGATCTGATCTCCCCTTCGGTCACAGCTCACAGCCTTGGGGTAACTATAGACCACAAACTGTCCTTGGAGGTGGTAGAATGAACGTCCCCTAATAACGTCCCCAGCTAGCACTTTCTCGTGTGTGTGTGTGTGTGTGTGTGTGTGTGTGTGTGTGTGTGTGTGTGTGTGTGTGTGTGTGTGTGTGTGTGTGTGTGTGTGTGTGTGTGTGTGTGTGTGTGTGTGTGTGTGTGTGTGTGTGTGTGTGTGTGTGTGTGTGTGCGTGCGTGCGTGCGTGCGTGCGTGCGTGCGTGCGTGCGTGCGTGCGTGCGTGCGTGCGTGCGTGCGTGCGTGCGTGCGTGCGTGCGTGCGTGCGTGCGTGCGTGCGTGCGTGCGTGCGTGCGTGCGTGCGTGCGTGCGTGCGTGCGTGCGTGCGTGCGTGCGTGCGTGCGTGCGTGCGTGTGTGTGTGTATAAAAACTCTTTAAACAGTGTTTTAGTCTCATCGTATCTTAAGAACCAGAGTTAAAGTATTTAATGATAGAGACTTAAACACTTTTGTACGTCGCTCTGGATAAGAGTCTGTCACGTGCTGTACATGTAAATGATTTCTCACGTATCCTTATTTTTATTTTTATTTACCATCCTGTTTACATGAAAATGTCAGATAATGAACAAAACCGCATAAAAACAAAAAGGTCCTCACATCCTGAGCGACTTCCTGTTTCCTCTGGGCTGATGTACAGCAAGCGTTTATAAGAAACGTGTGTCTGTGTGTGTGTGTCTGTCTGTCTGTGTCTGTGTGTGTGTCTGTGTGTGTGTCTGTCTGTGTGTCTGTCTGTCTGTGTGTGTGTCTCTGTCTGTGTGTGTGTGTCTGTCTGTCTGTGTGTGTGTCTCTGTCTGTGTGTCTGTCTGTCTGTGTGTGTGTGTCTGTCTGTCTGTGTGTGTGTCTGTCTGTCTGTGTGTGTGTCTGTCTGTCTGTGTGTGTGTCTCTGTCTGTCTGTGTGTGTGTCTGTCTGTCTGTGTGTGTGTCTCTGTCTGTGTGTCTGTCTGTGTGTGTGTGTCTGTCTGTCTGTGTGTGTGTGTCTCTGTCTGTGTGTGTGTGTGTCTGTGTGTGTGTGTCTGTGAATTCTGTAAAAAGGAGGAATCTTTCATTTAGGGTTTTGTTTAATACACAAGAAGAGATTATATATATATATATATAATGTTTTAATTTTTGTTTTAAAAAAAAAATCAATTAAATACCAAGAGTTTCTTTACGCTGAGTTTCATATAGTCACTTTACTGCTAACACACACCTGTCACTGCACCACACACACACACACACACACACACACACACACACACACACACACACAGCCTATCCCATAGTTTCACTATGACATCTGTGTTTGTGAACGAGAGAAACTAGATCTACAGCTCAACCTGTTGGATCACTTCATGTGTGATCTGCATCTCTGCGTGATTCATACCACACACACACACACACGCAGTCTTTTCCTCTTACACACTCACCTGGTGTGTGTGTGTGTGCGTGTGTGTGTACTTCTAAATAAACAGGTTGCGATATTAACACACTGCTCTGTTTTATTACTTCACTCTTCTGGAGCTCAGTGAAACTAAAGCACATCATTATGAAGATGAGGAATGCATTATTGTTAATGTACACACACACACACACACACACACACACACACACACACACACACACACACACACTGAGTTATGAGAGTCATTTCTGAGCTCTCACAAACACTCTGATTAGGACGCGAGTGAGACACACATAAATATCACTAACACGATTAGAATCACGACACACTTCTCTCTCACATCTCACCATCCTGAGGTTTTAGCGTTTATAAAAAATATCACGACTCGATTAAAGCAGCTGATTTTTTTTCATAATAATTTGAATGTTACAGATTTTTCCAGACTTTGAGAATTAAAACATTCTTGAGCTGTTTGTGTTTAACACACACGTGGAACTGAAAAATCTCCCAATATGTAAAACAGAATGAATGATTAAAAAGTACATTTAAACTAGTCGTTTATCTCTGCTCTGTTTGGGACGTGGAGAAGGTGGTGCAGAAGGTGTAGGCACTCGTCTCACACTCGTCACACACTCGCACTCGTCTCACACTCACACTCGTCACACACTCCTCAAATTAGAACTTTTTAAATAATTAAGTACAAACTTTTATGTGAAAGATGAATGTTTGTGTTTTTCAGTGTTTGAGCTTCAGCTGATGTTAAAGGTGATGTAAGAAAGTTACAGAATAATAAACATGTTGTTTCAACAGACTTATGCATGTGTTGAAAGGTGTGTGTGTGTGTGTGTGTGTGAGTGTGTGTGTGAGAGAGAGATTACAAAGTCTAGCCATGGTTTTGTAATGATTTCAGTGCAGTAACTGACAGGAGAAACCTATGGGGCAGATCATGGCCTAATGGTTAGAGAGTCTGACTCGTAACCCTAAGGTTGTGGGTTCGAGTCTCGGGCCAGCAATACGACGACTGAGGTGCCCTTGAGCAAGGCACCGAACCCCCCCAACTGCTCCCCGGGCGCCGCAGCATAAATGACTGCCCACTGCTCCGGGTGTGTGTTCACGGTGTGTGTGTGTGTGTTCACTGCTGTGTGTGTGTTCACTGCTGAGTGTGTGTGTGTTCACTGCTGTGTGTGTGTGTGTGTGTGTGTGTTCACTGCTGTGTGTGTGTGTGTGTGTTCACTGCTGTGTGTGTGTGTGTGTGTGTGTTCACTGCTGTGTGTGTGTGTGTGTGTGTGTGTGTGTGTGTGTTCACTGCTGTGTGTGTGTGTGTGTGTGTGTGTGTGTGTGTTCACTGCTGTGTGTGTGTGTGTGTGTGTGTGTTCACTGCTGTGTGTGTGTGTGTGTGTGTTCACTGCTGTGTGTGTGTGTGTGTGTGTGTTCACTGCTGTGTGTGTGTGTGTGTTCACTGCTGTGTGTGTGTGTGTGTGTGTGTGTTCACTGCTGTGTGTGTGTGTGTGTTCACTGCTGTGTGTGTGTGTGTGTTCACTGCTGTGTGTGTGTGTGTGTGTGTGTGTGTTCACTGCTGTGTGTGTGTGTGTGTTCACTGCTGTGTGTGTGTGTGTGTTCACTGCTGTGTGTGTGTGTGTGTTCACTGCTGTGTGTGTGTGTGTGTGTGTGTTCACTGCTGTGTGTGTGTGTGTGTGTGTTCACTGCTGTGTGTGTGTGTGTGTGTGTGTGTGTGTTCACTGCTGTGTGTGTGTGTGTGTGTGTGTTCACTGCTGTGTGTGTGTGTGTGTGTGTGTGTGTTCACTGCTGTGTGTGTGTGTGTGTGTGTGTGTGTGTGTGTGTGTGTGTGTGTTCACTGCTGTGTGTGTGTGTGTGTGTTCACTGCTGTGTGTGTGTGTGTGTTCACTGCTGTGTGTGTGTGTGTGTTCACTGCTGTGTGTGTGTGTGTGTTCACTGCTGTGTGTGTGTGTGTGTTCACTGCTGTGTGTGTGTGTGTGTTCACTGCTGTGTGTGTGTGTGTGTGTTCACTGCTGTGTGTGTGTGTGTTACAGTGTGTGTGTGTGTTACGGTGTGTGTGTGTTACGGTGTGTGTGTGTATTACGGGGTGTGTGTGTGTCCACGGTGTGTGTGTGTGTGTCCACGGTGTGTGTGTGTGTGTCCACGGTGTGTGTGTGTTCACGGTGTGTGTGTGTGTTCACGGTGTGTGTGTGTGTTCACGGTGTGTGTGTGTGTTCACGGTGTGTGTGTGTGTTCACGGTGTGTGTGTGTGTTCACGGTGTGTGTCCACGGTGTGTGTGTGTGTTCACTGCTGTGTGTGTTCTCTGCTGTGTGTGTGTGTGTGTGTGTGTGTTCATGGTGTGTGTGTTCATGGTGTGTGTGTTCATGGTGTGTGTGTTCATGGTGTGTGTGTGTGTGTGTGTCCACGGTGTGTGTGTGTTCACTGCTGTGTGTGTGTGTGTGTGTTCACGGTGTGTGTGTGTGTGTGTTCACGGTGTGTGTGTGTGTGTGTTCACGGTGTGTGTGTGTGTGTGTGTGTCCACGGTGTGTGTGTTCACTGCTGTGTGTGTGTGTGTGTTCACGGTGTGTGTGTGTGTGTGTTCACGGTGTGTGTGTGTGTGTGTGTGTGTGTGTGTGTTCACTGCTGTGTGTGTGTGTTCACTGCTGTGTGTGTGTGTGTGTTCACTGCTGTGTGTGTGTGTTCACTGCTGTGTGTGTGTTCACTGCTGTGTGTGTGTGTGTTCACTGCTGTGTGTGTGTGTGTTCACGGTGTGTGTGTGTGTGTTCACGGTGTGTGTGTGTGTGTGTGTGTTCACGGTGTGTGTGT
>NC_083479.1:21480977-21485977 GCF_030014155.1 Tachysurus vachellii
TCACACTGAAGCTTCACTTTAATCAGGAGCTTCAGTTAATAATATAACACACTCACCACATCAGTGAGACTGGGGAACATACACGAGCTCAAAGGGAGCCAAGAGGGAGTCGGTTGGGGGGGGGGCAAGGATAGAAAGAGGGAGTCGGGGGGGGGGGACGGAGAGAAAGGGGGAGTTGGGGGGAGAAAGAGGGAGTCGGTGGGGGGGGAAGGAGAGAAAGGGGGAGTTGGGGGGAGAAAGAGGGCGTCGGGGGGGGCGAAAGAGGGAGTCGGTGGGGGAGAAAGAGGGAGTCGGTGGGGGAGAAAGGAGAGAAAGGGGGAGTTGGGGGAGAAAGAGGGAGTTGGGGGGAGAAAGAGGGAGTCAGTGGGGGGGAAAGGAGAGAAAGGGGGGAGAAAGAGGGAGTCGGTGGGGGGGGAAGGAGAGAAAGGGGGAGTTGGGGGGGAGGAGAGAAAGGGGGAGTTGGGGGGAGAAAGAGGGAGTCGGTGGGGGAGAAAGAGGGAGTCGGTGGGGGAGAAAGAGGGAGTCGGTGGGGGAGAAAGAGGGAGTCGGTGGGGGAGAAAGAGGGAGTCGGTGGGGGAGAAAGAGGGAGTCAGTGGGGGATAAAGAGGGAGTCGGTGGGGGAGAAAGCGGGAGTCGGTGGGGGAGAAAGGAGAGAAAGGGGGAGTTGGGGGAGAAAGGAGAGAAAGGGGGAGTTGGGGGAGAAAGAGGGAGTTGGGGGAGAAAGAGGGAGTTGGGGGAGAAAGAGGGAGTTGGGGGAGAAAGAGGGAGTTGGGGGAGAAAGAGGGAGTTGGGGGAGAAAGAGGGAGTTGGGGGAGAAAGAGGGAGTTGGGGGGGAGAAAGAGGGAGTCAGTGGGGGGGAAAGGAGAGAAAGGGGGGAGAAAGAGGGAGTCGGGGGAAGGAGAGAAGGGGGAGAAAAGAAAGGGGGAGTCGGGGGGAGAAAGGGGGAGTCCGGGGTGGGGGGAGAAAGGGGGAGTCCGGGGTGGGGGGAGAAAGGGGGAGTCCGGGGTGGGGGGAGAAAGGGGGAGTCCGGGGTGGGGGGAGAAAGGGGGAGTCCGGGGTGGGGGGAGAAAGGGGGTGGGGGGTGAAAGGGGGAGTCCGGGGTGGGGGGAGAAAGGGGGAGTCCGGGGTGGGGGGAGACAGGGGGAGTCCGGGGTGGGGGGAGAAAGGGGGTGGGGGGAGAAAGGGGGAGTCCGGGGTGGGGGGAGAAAGGGGGAGTCCGGGGTGGGGGGAGAAAGGGGGAGTCCGGGGTGGGGGAGAAAGGGGGAGTCCGGGGTGGGGGAGAAAGGGGGAGAAAGGGGGAGTCCGGGTTGGGGGGAGAAAGGGGGAGTCCGGGGTGGGGGGAGAAAGGGGGAGTTGGGGTGGAGAAAGGGGTGGAGAATGAGGGGGCGTCAGGGGGATTCGGATAGAGTCCATCACAGAGGAAGAACAGCAACAATAAAAGATTTCAATCTGTGTAAAGAGAATTAAATACACACAGTTTTAGTTTTCACCTGTGTGTGTGTGTGTGTGTGTGTGTGTGTGTGTGTGTGTGTGTGTGTGTGTGTGTGTGTGTATAAAACACAGTAGGGGTGTGTGTGTGTGTGTAAAACACAGTAGGGGTGTGTGTGTGACTCAGTGGGCGTGTCCTTTGTGTGTGTGTGTAACCTTGTCCCGTGTTGTTGTAGGTGTATTTTGGAACATCACACCCTCGCTCCTACATCTCTGCTAACGTGACGGGGATAAAGTGTGTGACTGGAATGTCCTGTCTGATGAGGAAGGATGTTCTGGACCAGGCTGGAGGTCTGATCGCGTTCGCTCAGTATATCGCTGAGGATTACTTCATGGCCAAAGCCATCGCAGACAGGTTTACCTTCTCACCCTTCTCTTTGTTCTCTTAGCTGCTTTAATCACAACTGATGATTTTTTCCACCGCCATGGAAACGTGGGAAAGTGAAACTTCTCTTGTCTTTCAGAGGATGGAAATTTTCCATGGCGACGCAGGTAGCCATGCAGAACTCCGGCTCCTATTCCATCGCTCAGTTCCAGTCACGCATGATCAGGTACCGTAGCGTCTCTCCGTGTGTCGTCTTGTCCGTCCTCGCCGCCACACCTACGTTCTCCTCCTTTATTTCACTACAGCTTTTATTTTATTTTAGTTTTATTTTACTTCTTTAACAGCTGTCATAGACCCTGTTGTATCTGATACATGGTGCTTGTGACTGTTTACTGTTAATTAAATAAATAAATCACTAATCGTACGTCTCAGACGGTCCTTTTTTGTGTAAGACGTGTCAGACCTCGTGCTTCTCCTCCTTTCCTGCTGATTGGCTGAAGCGTGAACAAGTGACTCAGCTCTGTTACCTGGTCTGATTCCTACAGATGGGCGAAGCTGCGTATCAACATGCTGCCTGCCACCATCATTGAGCCCATCTCTGAGTGCTTCGTGGCGAGTCTGATCATCGGCTGGTCGGCTCATCACATGTTCCGCTGGGACATCATGGTGTTCTTCATGTGCCACTGTCTCGCCTGGTTCATCTGTGACTACATCCAGCTCCGAGGAATTCAGGTAACACCTACACCTGTAACGCCACCCGCCAACACCTACACCTGTAACGCCACCCCCCAACACCTACACCTGTAAGGCCACCCCCAACACCTACACCTGTAACGCCACCCCCAACACCTACACCTGTAACGCCACCCGCCAACACCTACACCTGTAAGGCCACCCCCAACACCTACACCTGTAAGGCCACCCCCAACACCTACACCTGTAAGGCCACCCCCAACACCTACACCTGTAAGGCCACCCCCAACACCTACACCTGTAAGGCCACCCCCAACACCTACACCTGTAAGGCCACCCCCAACACCTACACCTGTAAGGCCACCCCCAACACCTACACCTCTGTAACGCCACCCGCCAACACCTACACCTGTAACGCCACCCCCCAACACCTACACCTGTAACGCCACCCCCCAACACCTACACCTGTAACGCCACCCCCAACACCTACACCTGTAACGCCACCCCCAACACCTACACCTGTAACGCCACCCCCAACACCTACACCTGTAACGCCACCCGCCAACACCTACACCTGTAAGGCCACCCCCAACACCTACACCTGTAACGCCACCCCCAACACCTACACCTGTAACGCCACCCCCAACACCTACACCTGTAACGCCACCCCCAACACCTACACCTGTAACGCCACCCCCAACACCTACACCTGTAACGCCACCCCCCAACACCTACAGCAACTCAATCCTGCTTTCTATTGCTGCATATATAGGTTTACATTGGTGTCTTTTTATGGGCGGAGCTACATATAACTAAAGTGTGTGATGTCATTTAAACGAGCTTAAATAATCACAAATTATTAGCACACGTAAGTTATATTTGCTCATAACAGCGCTTTATGTTGTTAACGTTGAGACGTATTTTAACAGCTAGTTTGATTGTAGTGACTTAATATTTGATTAAATTTGAATATTCATACATATTTGTAGATTCTACTTTAGGTTTAAACGTTAATTACAGATCGTTCAGGTTGTTAGAAGGTGTGACAGCCTGCTTCACGCCGCTGTTTGTCGTCCCTCAGGGCGGCGCACCGTGCTTCTCTAAGTTGGACTACGCCGTGGCCTGGTTCATCAGGGAGTCCATGACCATCCAGATCTTTCTCTCGGCGCTCTGGGATCCCACCATCAGCTGGAGGACGGGACGCTACCGGCTACGCTGCGGCGGCACGGCTGAGGAAATACTGGATGTGTAAAAGAAAGGAAAAAGGACATTGAAGCAAACAGTGGACACAATTGTGACAAAACAGGAAGAGTGGAAGAAATGGGCGGAGTCAGAACATGCAGAAATAACTGCTCAATCATTTCAGATTATTGATCTGTGAGAGTTTTAAGAAGTGAATGAATTTTTTTTTTCTATCTTTTGTTTTAGGTTTTTAAGAACCTCTGGGCCGTGAGTGTGTGCGTGAGTGTGTGCGTGCATGTGTGTGCCTGCGTGCGTGTGTGCGTGCACATGCATGCGAGTGCGTGCGAGTGAGTGTGTGCGCATGCGTGAGTGTGTATGTGCGTGCGTGCGTGTGTGTGAGTGCCTGAGTGAGTGTGCGCATGCGTGAGTGTGTATGTGCGTGCGTGTGTGTGAGTGCCTGAGTGAGTGTGCGCATGCGTGAGTGTGTATGTGCGTGCGTGTGTGTGAGTGCCTGAGTGAGTGTGCGCATGCGTGAGTGTGTATGTGCGTGCGTGCGTGTGTGTGAGTGCCTGAGTGAGTGTGCGCATGCGTGAGTGTGTATGTGCGTGCGTGTGTGTGAGTGCCTGAGTGAGTGTGTGCGCATGCGTGAGTGTGTATGTGCGTGCGTGCGTGTGCATTTGGTCGATTAGTGTTTATGTTCTTGGTGCTTTTGCTGGCTTCGTGATTGGAGGCTTTGAGTCCCAAAATGAGCCAACGACTGACGTAGACGAGGAACATAATGGACTTTTGTTTAGGAAAAACAGAAAGAAACAAAATTCTTTTTCTAGAATGAGTTTTATTTATATTTTTATGTCCCGTGGTTCTGAACAGCGCTGTAAGCCCCGGGACATGGGGATAAGTCCATGACTCGATCAGTAGCAGTTCGGTACGAGACAGCGCTAAAAAGCTGTGATCCACACGATGCCGCATGACGTAGCGTGACGTCACCACGTGTTCTGATGAAATCACAAATCTGGACACATTTCACGATTAATGTTCAAATCGAGTCACTGATTGTTTAACACTCAGTAGTGGACTGGTTTCCATAGCGACAAGTTCCACAAAAACATCACAGATCTGAAGGTGTGATGATGAAGTGCGAGCTCAGAGAATAATCCCAGCAGGACACCAACAATCCTGTGGAGTTTAACGTTTGTCAGCGGCACTTATTTTCCTCCGCAGACGTCTGTTAGTTGTTTTTCTGTTTGTTTTTGTTTTTTTTTACGATTTGAGTTGAAAGTTTTACACATTCAGTCATCCAACACGACAAACC